>NC_057813.1:184581444-184772069 GCF_018294505.1 Triticum aestivum | reverse complement strand
CTGAGCGACATCACATAAAGGGCTTTTAAAACAAATGCCACAGTCGGACGTCTGAGCGACATCACATAAAGGGCTTTTAAAAGAAATGCCACAGTCGGACGTCTGAGCGACATCACATAAAGGGCTTTTAAAAGAAATGCCACAGTCGGACGTCTGAGAGACATCACATAAAGGGCTTTTAAATTCACCAGTAAACAATACTCATAATAAACATTCAAACCATGAGAATAAACGGGTTAGTCCATCCACAGGGATAATCATTCAATCGGACTTAGCACTCATGCGATTCACCGGAGTCTCTGTCATCAAAGCTGACAATTGATTAGGATCAGATGGAACGAAACTTGACATGGAAGAGATGATTTGGAGGAATATATGACTCTGCAGAGTTTGTACAAAATTTTTCCCACAGTCAACGGATTTCCGTAGTCACGAAGGACTAGTTCCGTTTATGGTATTTCGAAAGAAAACACAACTAACCGGTACACACCCATCCTACCTCTCGATGCTAGGAATCACCCTAGTCATCGTCCAAGAAAAACTTTTGAGACGGGGAGATCACAATCTCGAATAGCATGGGATCAAATTTATATACGCGCGCTCTAAGGGGTGCCCCCCTCTCGGTCCCAACCGGAAACACCCATGCCCCCTGATCGGATGACTGGCTTTAATCCAGGGCCATGGAACCATCATCACGGCCTCTCCTCTTTGGTGTGTACCATGAAAGTGGTTTGCAACTTACTAAACCATATTCCTTGCGGAAAACATGTGGTAGTACAAGGAAGAAAATGATAGGTACTGGACCGATATGGTTTGACACTGAAGTCACATAGTCTGGAGTAAGACTGGCATGCTACAACACTGCCATCGTACCCATCCTCATGCCAACACATGGCCATTCATATTCACATTCATCCACGTATGGATCATTGAACTCACTCACCTTGTTATCACATAAAATAACGTTCATCGGTATGCTTACCAACATGCCATGAAACTAACTAAATGCAAAAGATGCCGAGACACTCATCATATCAAAAGTTCAAACATGCTTGCCTGGTTCAGAGTAGTCGGAGCCTAGCTCGGTGAAGTTCGCGGCTCCGTCACCTCCTTCGGTATCTACGGTTTAAAGAAAATACATGCGCTAACGTAAATACCAAGGAGAGCACAGAAGGTAAACCAAATATTTTTCAAATAAATCTGATACAAAACTAGACAAAATTTTGAAGAGAACAGAAAAAGAATCAATCAAAAATACTTTTCTGATTAAAAGTTATAAGGGTTTTTGTCCAGGGACTTATCTGTGATGAAACAGAAAATTTCCAGGGGCTAGTTTATAAAAGCAGAAAACGCTTCGGTAGCGATTACGCCAGCCCGAAGAGAAAACGCATTCTGCCCGAAGGCGCTTCTAGAAAACGGTTCGAAGGAGAGAGCAGAGAGGCTGACGGTGGGGTCCCACCCGTCAGGTTTAAAATTTCAAATGGGAGGGACGAGGCTCGTCGGCGCCCGAGAGCTGCTGAGGTCGCCGGCGGCGATCCACGGCGAGGCATGGGGATCAGAGGTTACCAATGTGCTCACCGTGTCCTTCCGCAACGGTGGGAGGTGGTTTAAACAAAAGTCTCTCCTCAAAACCACAAAGATTTTGATAAAAACCAAATAAAAAAAAATTTTGGAGTGTCACAGTTCGCCGTCACCCGCCGCCAACGCTGTCACCGGCCCGGCAAGAAATGAGCATCAAGCGTCCTTCCTGCACCCCTCTGTGTAGCGGGACAGCCAAATCACCACTCTGTCGCTGACTCCGGCCGGTTCATTGTCCCATGCTCGGCGCGCACCCACCGACGCGCAGGCCGTGCTGCTCATGGCACGCGAGCTACTGCGCTACCACCTGGTCGACGACCTCTACGAGGACTGGCTGGACTGCATCGCCGAGCTCGTCAGCGCCGCAGGGGGCTCGTTTGTCCCCTCGCTCTCGCTACCTCGGTCTCCTCCGTCCGCGGGCAACATAGCCCACGGGGCACCTCCGCCACCTTTGCACCAAGATGGAGCCCTAGCACCAAGGTGCGCGGCCCCCCGGCGCGACCCGCCGTGCCGGTTTCCCGCGTGAGAAGAAGGAAGCTGCCAAGAAGGTCCCCGGCCTCGAGAAAACGCCCCGACGCTCCCAGCGCCACCACGACAAGACCGCGTGCCGCCCCGCTGGCAGTGTGCAGACATCAAGGGCAGCACCCACCATTGCGGAGGGCTCCGGTGGCCATTGCAGGCTGTCGTGCCTTCACCATGGAGCTGCATAACATCGGCTGGCCAGGCAAGTTCAAGCCCGACCTGCCTCCTCGCTACAACGGCACCCTCAACCCTGTGGAGTTCTTGCAGCTCTACGAGCTGAGCATCGAGGCAGCCAACGATGTAGAGAAAGTCATGGCGAACTGGTTCCCCATGGCTCTCAAGGACGGAGCTTGCTCGTGTCGCCTGAATCTGCCCCCGGGCTCGAACTCCACCTGGGGTGAGATGTGAGACCGCTTCATCGCCAACTTCCAGGGCACTCGCGATCACCCGCCGGCCGCGGGTGACCTACGTCGCATCAAGCAGCAGCCAGGGGAGACTCTGCAAAACTACATCCAGCGCTTCAACGACGTTCGCCTCAAGATCCCCATGGTGACGGACGAGGCCATCATTTTGGTGTTCTCTGATGGCGTCCACGACGTCAAGATGAAGGAGGAGCTCGCCATCCACGAGGAGTTGTGCACGGCTCTGGAGCTATTAAACATGGCAACCAAATGCGCAAGGGCTGAGGAGGGGCGCCTTTCCCTCCTCGATCTCCGTGCGGCCGACCCAGAGGAGAAGAAAGCCAAGGCCAAGCACGTGAAGCGCAAGGGGGTGGCCGTGCTCGCGGCGGAGCCAGACACGAAGCACGGACGGGACCACCCTGAGTCGTCCAAGAGCAGTCGTCCATTCTGCGCCTTCCACAACGTGCACAGCCACAACACCAATGACTGTCAGGAGCTCAGGGCCATTCGAGATGGATGCTTCGGTCGGCACCCCGAGCGCAATGACTGGGTCTATGGTCGAGGAGGAGGACGAGGCGGAGGATGCTGGGACGATCACGACCCCTGCCAGGAGTGGCGCGACCGGCCTCGTGAGGACCGCTCGCAGGACCAGCCCTGCAAGGGCGCATGGAGGGACCAGCCTCCCGAGGGCAACGCTGGCCTCCCTCCACTGCCGCCACCAAGAAGGAACGACGACCATCATTAGGACGAGGGGGTTGGGGGCTTCCAGGAGCCACGCGCTATCGCCTGCATCTTGGGCGAAGCTCAGCCCCCAGCATCCCAACGCGTCTTCAAGCAGTTTGCCCGCAAGGTGAACGCGGCTCTTCCCAGGCTCGAGGCCACACGCCCGCTCAGGTGGTCCAAGTGCGCCATCACCTTCAGCTCGGCGGATCAGCTCAAATGCACAGCTACCGCTGGCACCCTCCCGATGTTCTACTCACCCGTCATCAGCAACATCCAAGTCACCAAGACCCTCATCGACGGCGGCGCAGGGCTCAACGTGCTGTCTGTCGAGACATTCGACAGTCTCCAAGTGCCATACGATCAGCTACAGCATACCAAGCCTTTCTCAGGAGTTACCGACGGCTCCACCACCTCGATAGAGCAAGTCTGCCTCCCTATGACCTTTGGTCAGCGCGACAACTACCGCACCGAGCTCATCGACTTCAACGTCGCCCACATCCGCCTGCCCTACAACGCCATCCTCGGGTATCTAGCCCTGGCCAAGTTCATGGTAGTGACCCACCACGGTTACAACGTCCTCAAGATGCTAGGAAGCAGCAGGATCATCACAGTCCCCTACAAAGAAAGAGATGTGGTGTGCTCCCTCGAGCGTGTCTTTCAAGCCGCTGCAATTGAAGACCCAGACAGCCAGGACGCGCAGTACCCTCCTGAGGCCATCCCCAAGAATAAGAAGCAGCTACTCGGCACCGGGCCTCAGAAGGGCGGCGTCTCCAGCGGCGCCACCTTAGGATCGGCGCCCATGCCTGGGGCGCCTCCCACCTGCACAGAGGAAGGCGCGCCCCGCGCCCTCCTAGGGCGAGGCTCGGGGGCTCTCTTGTAGAGGGCCTCAAATTAGCCGACATCATGAGGGAGGCGCTCAGGCACCACGTGGAGGCGTGCTTTGCGGCATGTTTCCCTCAAGAGGGCATTGAGCGAGGAGCGTCTGGTGCTCAGGAGTTCGTCGACAATGCCGCCCAGGAACTTCAAGAACAAGAGCCATGCGCGGCGACCGCCGCCCACCTGGCGCAGCTCCCCATCCTGGTGAGGACGGCGGGCTGTGCGTCTGCATCGACATCCCAGGACTCAACAGAGGCATGTCTCAGGAGCGCTTCTGGCCTTCGCGCTCTGGGTGTTGCGAGGGTCCACCTCATAGCTATGTCTGCATGCCATTAGGCTTGCCGAACATGGCGGCAGCCTACCAGCTCGCCTACAGAGCATCCTGGCAGCTCAGGGGGCTAGGCATCATGCAGTCCTGGTGGAGATGGAGACGGTCCTCAAGGAACCTCCCGAGCCCCCAGAGTCTCCCGAGGCTCAGGGTCTAGGCGGCTCATGAGGAGCGGCTCCTTGGTCACGTGTCTTCGGCTACCCCAACTCTCCTTCGACAACGGAACCAAGTGACACTTTCCAAGTTTATTCAGCTGGGAGCGCCCCTCAGGCTGCATTATTCCTAGGTCGCACGGGCCTGTCCCTGCGGCGTGTATCCTTTTACATCTTTAGCTTACCTTGCTGGGGGCGTCCCTCGGTCTGCATCATCCCCAAGCCGCTCGGGTCCGTCCCAGTGGCATGTATCGTTCTCGCATTTATCTAAGTTAGCTCCTACCATCTCATGATTTATCGCCAACCCGCCCGGATCCTCGCTACTATGGGAGCCATGCGCCGGTCGTCTTTCTTCAGGATCCTTCGCATGAGAAACCTAGGCACGGCGTCTGTGCTCGGGCTCGTCCCTACAGCGTCCATAAATCTAACGGCCAAGCTCTGTCTGGCGTGCCGTCCCCGTTCACGTCACCTCCTAGGGTCATTGGTGCTTGGCCTTCTCATGCGATAGCCTCAGGAGATTCGCTCGACGCAGCTTGACTAACCACCATGCAGGACCACGCCGATCATCAAGAACCAAGACCAGGCGCAACCCGCCTTGAGGTAGGGCCTCGTGAGTCCCGCACGAGCTCACGAGTGCCTAGACACACCTCGTCTAGCCCTGCCATGCAAGCCACGTGTCAGGGCGGGGCTGTACATGCCCCGGGGGCTCCACTCAAAGGGAGCCCTCACCCACGCACCAGTCGAAGCACCATGCTCTGCGCTGGCAGTCGACACTGCCGAGGAGCGGCTATGTCCGTGCAAGTGCATAAGTGCTATGCTCCGTGCTGGTGATAAACAACTGAGGGCGGCCCCCTAGCCGTACCAACCTCAGGGAGCCACCCGGCTCAGTGTCCAGCCTCCCCGCAATGCTTTCCCCCCGGGAGAGCCGCGCGAGGGGGCTAGGCACGAGGGCTACGCTCAGGTCATGCCCAAGCGTACGCCGCCCTGCTAGGTCTCTAGGACCTGGTCGTCGCGCGCCCTCCCAAGCGGAGCCAAGGTATGAAGGTCGTTTGGACGTCAAGGGGGACTCCTGAGCATCGCGACTCAGGAGCCTAACTGGCCACGTAGCCCCTCGCTCCTTGGTCCCATCCTGGTGATCCGGACGAGCCAATGGTGTTTGAGGTATGTGCGGGGCCAGGCCCTGCCGACGTAGAACACTAGGCCTACTCCCGCACCTTCTCCATGTAAGCTGTTTGCATGTTAAGGGGGACTCCTGAGCATCGCGACTCAGGAGCCTAACTGGCCATGTAGCCCCTCACTCTTGGTCTCTTCCTGGTGATCCGGACGAGCCAATGGCGGCTGAGGTATGCGCGGGGTCAGGCCCTGCCGACGCAGAACACCAAGCAAATAGGATGGAAATTGCGAAATCACAAACAAATATTACAAGACATATTGTTCTCCCAGTACCAGGCACAAGTTTAAATGCCTCCACGAGGCATGGTGCATGTTGTAGGGATAAAACAGGAAAAGGAGTCGCAGGAAAGCCACTCATCATCCCTGGACGCTGTCGTCAGCAGTACCACCAGTCGAGGGTGCAATATTGAAGGCGTGGAACTTCTTCAGCAAGGCCTCCACCTGGCCCTTCACGGCTTCAGCAGCAGCGACGTAGCACTCGTTGTCCACAGGCTCTAGCAGCTCATCAAGATTGGCGTCAGGGTCGCGGAGGTACAGTTGGCTGAGGACCCGAGTCAGCGCGGCCGAGGAGAGCGCGTAAGATTCCTCCTCTACCAAGGGATTGATCCCATCCATGACCTCCTCAAGCGCCTCAACCAGGTGAGGGAGCAGCTGGGCGGGGCCTTCGTCGTCTTTCGCCAGTGGCTCCTCCAGGCCCTTCTCGTAGAGTGACCGCAGCGCTACGCGAGACCTCTCCTCGAGGGACTTGAAGGCCACATGGTCCTCGGCCAGGACCTTTGCCTTGGCTTCCTAATCTCCCTTCTCCACCTTCATCCTCTGATCCAGCTCCTCCAGCCGGCTACGCTCTGTGGCCTGCGCCTTTGCCAACTGCTCCATCTCGGTGTCGCAGCCCCTGACGGCGTCCTCTCGGGCCTTCATCCTTTCCTCCTCCGCCTTGCGTCCTCGAGCTTCGGTTGCACGCTCGTTGCGCATGGTCTCCAACTCGGCCTCCAACAACCAACAACGATCTTGGGCGGCCCCAGCGTCCTTCAGTGCCGCCTCACGAGCCACTGTAGCTTGGGCGACGGCCTGCTCATTCTTCTCGCAGGGCGTCGTGGCCTGGCTCAGCGCCGCCCGGATGGATACATCGGAGTGAAGCCAGCCGGAGATCAGCTCTAGGCGCCCGGCCACCAGGTGATAGTCGGGGCCTTGAAGATCTTCTCGTAGCAGAGTCAGCGTAGAGAAAGCATGGTCCAAGCACTACAAAAAAAATATACTTCCGTGATGATACGTGTTTGTCTTAGTAGGTCGTGTTTTTGTCATGCATGTACATCCATGATGATTTTATGACAGAATCAAGATAGTCATACCTGTGCTATCGTAGAAGTGTTCCATGACATTACCAAAATTATCATCACGGAAGTGTCCACTTCCATGACGATAAATCGCGCGTCACAGAAGTGCTTTCGTCAAGGGTGACCGACACGTGGCATCCACCATAACGGAACGTCGTTAAGCTATCGGGTCGGGTTTTGGATCCGATAACCCGTTAACAGCCCCGACCAATGGGAAATTTCCACATGTAAAATTTCTTATTGGCCGGGCGAAACACGTGTCATCTCGTCAGTGGTCAGATAGGCGCTTATGAAATGTCTACACGTGCCACGGCCCACCACTGGCCCATTTAGCTTACAAAGCCGGCCCGTTTGACTTGGTCAAAAGTTAACGGGCTGGCCCATGAAAAAGCATGTTAACGGTCTCTTCGTAAATAGCCCATTTTACGGCCTGTTAACTCACGGCCCGTTAGGCCCAAAAGGAAATCGGCCCAACAACGTCATGTGGGCCGTCGAATATAACACCAGCCCATTTCACTTTTGGCCCATGTATGGCCCACGACGTCTTTCGGCCCATATGAGGCCTTCGTATCTTTTGGCCCTTTACAGGTCCACGGTGACTCTAGCCCATAATGAACAGTAATTTTCTTTGTACCCGTTAACGGCCCGTGATTTACATGGGCCGTTTCCAGCCCGTGTTAGCTTTCGGCCTATTGACGACCCATACGTTCTTGGGCTCCTTTTCGGACCTCGATTACTTCTGGCCCGTTACTGGCTATTCCCCTAATGGGCCAAATTCGTCCCATGGCAAGAGTCGGCCCGTTACTGGCATGTTCCCCTAATGGGCCAAATTCGGCCCATGGCAAGAGTTGGCTCGTTACTGGCATGTTACCCTAATGGACCAAATTCGGCCCATGGCAAGAGTCGGCCCGTTTCTGGCCTGTTAACCCGTTGCGCCGTTTCCAGTCCGTCCTATATTCTGGCCCATTAACGACCCGTTATGCCTGTGACAGAATTAAGCGTTTAAAGTCCTACGGCCTGTTAACAGCCCGTTACCGTGCTGGGCCGATACCAATTATGCCCGATTATGGCCCATGTAGACCCATTTATCCGACGGCCCGAGGCCCACCAATTATAGGCCCATTTATCAACGGCCCGAGGCCCACCGATTACAGGCCCATTTATCGACGGCCCGTAGGAGACCCATGGATCCTACGGCCCTTATATGGCCCATGGTAGTTGCAGCCACTAGCAAACCAGGGAATAAGAAGACTAGGAAATAAATAAGGCCGAAACTAACACTAGGCTATTAAGGCGATTGCACATACTACATCCACTCGGCATCAAAGATCGCCACCAGTGCAAATATAGGGAACACCCTACACTATACAAAAATGGCTTGCTGTTTTCTTCAGCCGGTGGCTGCATGTTAAGAATAAATTTTGTATCGCACCAAAACAAATTACAACTATATAACAAACGGAAGTTTGGCATAAAACTTAATAGTCTAGCAGATAAATGCACCACCAGAAGTTCAGAAGCTCAGTTCATTTGACCTGACTGTTACATTTTCATGTTGTATTGTCCGATGGAGCACCATAACCCATGCCTTCATTTCCCCTAGGCTCCTGAACAACATAGAAAATGTCTGATAGTCTGGTTTCAAACCATGCATATCTTGACGACATTGAGCAATGTTTCTCCTTGTTTCACAAAGGACCTCTAATGGCCTTGTGTCTGGACCGCAGATACAACATTGCTTTGAGCTTGCATATCTTGATCATGAGGCAGTTTGGACGATATTGCCTTAACAACCAACCCAGTATTATGTAGGAACATGCTTTTGGCACTGTTAGTGGACAGATACTGACCCACTGCAGCAAGAGCTGACATTGCGGTTATAGTTGCCTCGCCACCTTCAGAAGGTAGTGGTTCCACCATTTTTTCCATAGCTTGCTGAAAAGTTGAGGTTTTGCATTAGTAGTACCAGAACAGAAGATATTAAGGAGGCAGCAAAACCAAACAAAATAGCTTTGGTCTATATACAGAACTTATTCTGGTGAACCCATGTAAAATATTAGTTGTATTTTATTGCAAAGTACATAATAAAACCAGGTTCCAAACATATGACCATGTACCATCGCTAATGTATTGTCTATTTCTTCACATTGTATTGAGGGCTAAGGATAAAGAGACGAAGTTTATAATACGGTAAGCATCATTCATATCACAAAACAACTGAGAACAGACAAACAGTGTAACGTTGTGTGGGCAAGTCCAACATGGAACTAGATTACGGGTCAAGATCAAAGGAACATCACTCCTCTCTTTTGAACCTTGTAAGGTGCAATAATACGCTAAGACAATTGTGTATAAAATTGAAAAGAGTAATAGACGTTGGCTGCAAACCATGTAGTTCAAGGCACAAGTCAGAGTAAGTAGTAATTAAAAGGCATGAGGATTAAGGACTTACAACAACGGCTTTGACTGGTGTAGTCATGCCCTTCTTCTTGCTGGTGTGACAGTCCTTGAAGATTTCCATAGCATTTGGTTCAGGTACTTTTTGGTCCTTGCGGTCTTTCCTCTGAATTTCGAACAAGTCAATATAGATCTGATAATATGATATAGCGAAAAGAGTGAAACGGCAGCTAATTACAAGAGCCTCGCAGTGTGCAATATAGCTACGATATCCTGTCGTTTGTTGGAATTTCACTTTCATACAGTTGGCCTTGTTCTTTGAATAGTTCACCTACAAGAAGATATATTTGTGTGGCACATGCGTAAATAGGATTTCAACATGTGATCTGATCACATATATATAATGTACCTGATACTTCGGATCAGACCAGTGTTTAACAAGGCACCTCTAGTCTTCATCCAATATATTTTCCACTGGAGATGTTTAGGAAAGTTCACTGTTAGCCTTGCCTTCAAAGTGAGTTTTCCTCAAGTTATACCGATACTGTCGCAGAGCAGACTTGAAAACATGGGTGCAAGCTTGTCTGGTTGCATCATCTTGGCTATCCAACTTGAAACTCATCTGTTGAAAATTATGGGAGTCTCATTATCAGCAACCTAGAAAGTATGGGACAGAGCAAGACGATATTACTAGTTTCCATACATAACCATACTTACAGATAAATGGTCGAGGAAGGTGTTGAACTGGGTTTCGTCCTTGTCATTCCTATACTGAATCCATGTTGGGAGGATACGTACATGACACCTAATGGCAACCGCTGCCTCTGATACTAACTTGGCTGACTTTGTAGCATCACGTGGCCTTTTTAAACCTGCCTCAAAACGGATCTCCATTCTTCCTCCTCTAGATTTAGTTAACCTATCGAGCATTATCCCTGATGTTTGTTTCCTCTTGAGCCTAGGTGCTAGTCCAACAACGAACATAGGAAGTGTTAGTGTACATCAAACTGTGAGACTACATATAAAGAAGCATGCAACTGTAACTTGACTCCAGCAACTACCTTCTTGCTGTTGAAGCTCACAAGGTTCATCTGATATTGCCAACTCGTCTTGTGTCAAGAGCACTTGGGAAGTAGTGTCAGGTGGCAAGGGAGCTTGGGAACGTGCTGCTAGCTCAGTTGAGGCACGAGTAAGTCGTGCAGCTGGTAGTACTGTGGTAGGTGTTGCAAGAACTAGGGCTATCTCTGCTTGTTTGGTGGCAGCTATTTGTTTCTGTTTGGATTTTTTTGCAGCTCCTGTAGCATGGGATGCCGTGTTTGTTGAATTTTCCGCTGGACTTTGACCTTCTATTGCACCATTAGTACCAGCAGAATCTGCAGGATTCATCCGCGTCTCATTCCCTGCAATTCCGTGTTTCTTCCTCTTTCTCTATGCCATGTTAAGTCAAGCCGACAAGAAAAACGAATTACAATTTAGTTCTTCAGAACAAATTGATGCGTGATGCAGACGAACTGAACTTTCATGTTAGACAACCACATGATAGGAGGATGTAATATGTATGAAAAACAGGACGGAAGAGATAACCAAAACTACGATGTGTAAACTAAGAAGAAGACATTTCTCCAAATTAGAAGCAATGCAATGTAAGGTAGACACCATATGAAAGATGCTACAAATATCGCTCTGCCAAGTTAACAATGTCTCATCATAAATGGCGTTTAAACAAATGTGAAGCAGTACAAGAAATAAATGATATGCAAGATGCAAACAACATCACACTACCATGTTAGAGGTCTCTCGTCATTAGTGCCATTGCATATTCACAGCATTGCATATTCACAGCTTATGATGTGTAAACTAAGGAGAAGGCATTTCAACAAATTAGAAGCAATGAAAGCTAGACACCATATGAAATATGCAATGAATATCACTCTACCAAGTTAAAACGGTCTCGTCATAAGTGCCATTTCAACAAATTAGTAGTACAAGCTAGAAAAGAATGTGAGATGTAACCTATATGACACTCCGAAGTCAAATGTGTCTTATGATAAGTGATTGTTGCAGGTTACACAACAGTAGTAATTTGATGTAAGAACATGGTGTGATAGATAGATTTGTATGTTCTAGAAACAGGAACACGTGTCTTATTCAAGTATAATGTGTAAAGTAAGTAGATGGAATTCAACAAAATTAGAAGCAATACAAGCTAGACATCACACATAACATGCAACCACATATAACAGCTCCAAGTTAGAGGGAGCACCAGTGATGCTTCACTAGGGGACACGTGCTCATCATAAACACAGCTTTGTTGAGTGTCTATGCATGTGTTGTCTTGGAAATCATCTTGGGGGTGTGGAGGAGTAGAAACTGTAGAGGCCCTCCGTTCGGAAGGAGCACCTTTATCCGCTGCCTTGCTAACTTCCTTCCGCTTTATTGATTTTTAATGTCAAGTAAAACCGACAAGAAAAAGCAATAAAATTCTCTCTTCAAACTCATTCATGCATGATACTGACAATCACTACTTTGATGTAAGGAAAACACATGATACCAGGATGGAATATGTACGAAAAACAGGACGGCATGGCATGTTCACAACTGTTTGTGTAAACTAAGCAGAAACCATTCCAGCAAATAAGAAGCAATGCAAGGTAGACACCACATGAAAGATGCAACCAATATGACTCTGCGAAGTTAAAAGCGTCCCATCATAAATGGAATTTCAACAAATTAGAAGCAGCGCATGCTATAAATCATATGAAAGATGCAACTAATATCACACTGCATATACTAAAGGTGTCTCGTCATATTGATTGATGCGGGATACAAAAAAACAATAGTTTTATGTAAGGACATGCTTAATAGACAGATGTACTATGTACTAAATACAGGAAGGCATGTCACATTAACAGGTATAATGAGCTAAGCAGATTAGCACATGCAGTTTAACCAGATTGGAAGAATTACAATCTAGACACCATATGCAACATGCAACCACATATCATGCTGCCAATTTAGAGCAAGCACCTGCGATGCTAGTGTAGGGGAAATGTTGTAATCAACTACAGAGCTACATTCACTATCTTCATCTAGCATTTCTGTTTCTTGAGAATCATGTCGGGAGGCTGACGCTGCATTCTTTAAATGAGGAGTAGTCCCCTTGCCTGCCTGCCTCGTCATAAGTGATTAATGAGGGATACACAAGAACATTAGTTTGATGTAAGAACATGGTTAATACACATATGTACTAGTATGTACCAAAAAGATAAAGGCATGTCACTGTTGCAATTTAACCAAATTCGAAGCAATACAAGCTAGACATCCGGCTGGAGTGGTGAACATGATCATCTAGGACCTGAGAGCCTGGTGGGAGGCGGGCTGCTTTGCCACCATCGCAGCTTTTTAGTTGGCTTCCAGGTGATGCCTGTCTTTGTTGGGCTTGTCACTGGCTCGGCCTATTTGTCTTCTGGTGCTCACGGGATGGTGGTTCATGTAAAAAATATCTGTCTTATCTTAATAAAGACCGACTTCGGCCTTTCGAATACAAGCTAGACACCATATGGAACATGCAACCACATATGACACCGCAAGCACCTGGGATGGTGGTTCATTGCGAGCGAGGTCATCAACTCCAGAGCTATGTTTACCGTCTCCATCTACTGACACTGCACCCTATATAGCACTGTAACGTGCCATGCCTAGCCGCGTAGAAAGCTGGCACGACTTGTCTCTTTTCTTTTTTGCTTCTCTCGAGGAAGACTCTGAAATACCCTTGCATAAAAACACAATAGTGAGAGTATGGGTGAAGTGTGTGCAGAACTAGTGCACTGTAAAAGTAGCAGATAGCAGGTGGCTGAAAAATAAATGACAGGAGACATATGATAGCTCTACAACATTGCATGGCAAACAAAATTAGATTGTACTCCGTATGATTTTGTAATATATGAGCACAGGAAATGCAGGTACTCCTCCAGCACACCACCACATGTGGTCATATCTAAGATAACAGTCGACTAAAAATAAATAGGTCAGTCGATTTTTTTAATGAACCGTCTGATCTATAAGGAACGGGCAGATGGCCTTCGTCTACATCCCGCCAGTCACTGTTGACGATCTTTCTCGAACCGCCAGCGACCAACGGCCCAAACCCCTGCCTCCGCCGCCCCGCCCTCCCATCGACCTCACACCACCGTCGTGCTTGGCAGCGCCCCCAGGCCATCCCTTTAATCCCGGCCGACCTCCAGATTGGGCGCTACTAGCTCTAGGCCGCACACGCCCCTAAGATAAACACCAAGGCGCTGCTTCCCCGGCGTAATAGTCGTACTAGCGCGTGTTACGCCAAGGAATGCTTCCGTTAATTGGGAATCAACTGGCCAGAAATTGAAATTCAGGGGGGCGACGGACCTCTAGCTAAGGTGAAATAGTATATGAGGAGAAACCTTGTGCATCACGAGTTACTAGGAACATCTAGTATCAAGAAGAAGCGGTCAACTAGTGTCTTCTGTGGGATGAATATCGTGCAAGCAAAGACGTAAGATTTGCACGAATAAGGGGAGAGGAGTACCTTCTTCGGTTGCCAGTGTGGTCACTCCATATGCTGCGCCGATCTTCTTCTTTTTACCGGGGAAACCGATGTTCTGGAGGGTGCAGGCTTGGACGAACCCATGGCCAAATTGTTGACTGTGTTGCCTTGGCCGTATGTCGGTGGAGGGGAAGCAGATCCGAGGCGGCAAAGGACGGCGTAGCAGGAACAGCTCCGGTGCAGTGGAGGGTGGCGAAGTTGGAGCGGCAGCGGTGAGGGGCAGGACTGTGTGGTTGAACTGGCTCGGGTACGGACTGCTCGGCCTCGGCTTCAACTACTAGCCATGGAGGGCGTTGCAGTTGAGGTTGCTGTGGACAAGGACGTCTGGGTATCGGCTCTGGCATGATGGAGGAGGGCGGAGGTTGATGGCTGGGATGGGGTGGCGGACGGAGGACACCGGGGTTTCGCGGCTGGTGGAGAGGTAGTTTTGGCGCCCATGGAGTACAAATGGGGAATCGAATGGGTGGGGGAAACCATGTTTCGGTCTGGGACGCGCTTGTTTTTGGCTTTTTGAACAGAAGATGGGACGCGCTTGTTTGAAATTTGGGGAAAGTACAAACTTTGCCCCCCTCTTAAATTTCGGACCTACTGCGGGTCGGGGGTAGGATGGTATTCCCAGGTGTCCCAAATAGTGGGCGGGGGCGATTTCGGCCGCGCGCATGTGTGCTTAGGTGGCCATTGTGTATGAATGTTTGTCGGAGGCGGTTGCGTGGCGTCTAGATGAAGCTACAAACCTACCCCGGTTTGGACCTTTGGACGTCGGGCCAGTAGGTTTCACGGGTCGGAGTTATTAGAAAAGTAATTTCCTTGCACTACCAAACATTGGTCTCACGCGGTTTTTGGGCCAGTAGAGGCTCTTTTGGCGCTTCGTTTGAAAATTTGAAACACAAGCATTCACGTTTAGAGTACTCTTGAACTATGAGGATTGACCTAAATAGACAACGTTATATTTGACCTTGTATGTTTGAAAACCTCATTAAATATCCGCTTCTTTTTGAAATTTTGACACTTGAAAATCTTATAACTACGATTATTTTGGAATGGAGGAGCTAAATTTGAATCTATTTTGTACACGACTACATATGCTATTTTGTACAAAATCAGAGCAAAGATTGGTGGCCCCATAATTTAGGTATGGTTTACAAATGCCATGATATCAAATTCAAATAATTGAATGGACTTCATGTTGAATTCGATTTTTTTAAACCAACTTAAGTTGAATTCAAATGTATGCTAGTTCATAGGTAGCTATTTATAATGTCCATTGTGTAACTTTCATATTTATAATGTGCTTTACACACAGAACATGAACTATACTCACGTTTATATTCGATTGCTAAAGCGATGCATCGTATGGAGTTCAAAATACTAACTATGTGGATCAATTGTGTCGAATAATAACATAGACATGCTCAAATTCGATAGAATCCAGATGTCTGATGTATCAATGACCGCTCCTTACGCGAATTGCAAATATCATGATCCCATCCTAATATTTGAATACAATTTATATCTTTAATCAATGTGTAGAGAAGTCTTTTACGTGTAGTTTCACTCTCCATCGGTGGTCTCTCACACATGCTCACACACTCTCTCCCGAGGTGTCTTTCTTGCACACATGCTCTAGATATAACCCTCCCTCCCTCTCGTAACCATTTACAATTGTTTTCATTAACCTTTATCACAAGTAATGTTCCTCTCGCAAACATACACACACACAATCCTCATCGACCCTTTCTATATACATGGACCTGCCTACGTGTCTCATGTACGCACATTATCTTTACGCCTGTCTCTCACGCATTGTCTCACACCTCTCTTCCTAATCGACGAGTATGATTCTAGCAGAGCATTCTATAGGATGCCCCTTAAAGTTAGGTTGGATAAATAGTAACATCAGAGATAAAGGGGTTACCTTAGTCCGAGAACCTAGCGTTACAAATCCTAGCCGGCTTTGTCAGTGGACACAGAGTCCTTCACAATTCTGCTATCTTTGTCTTGTACGACTAGTCATCCATGGGTCTTCCTAAATGTGTCATGGGCCGACCAATGTGGCGCAGGACGGAACCGAATGAAGGGCCTCACCTCGACCCACCGGACCGCATGTGGTGACACACCCTCTGCCCCCACGTCTCATTATCTTCTCACACCCACACATATCAACACAAACACCACACACACAGAAAATTTCTCATGGTGCCTCTATTCCCTCCCCCCTTGCATATACACACTCAAGGGAATGGAATCTCTTGTCATGACATCATATTCGTCTATCTCTCTAGACCACTCTCATTTCTCGTGCTATCTCTCCCATGCCCCCCCCCCGTCGGCCCCTCTATCCATGCCTCTCTCGAATACATAATACACACACATACCTCTCTAGGCCCCGCCAAATGCATCAACTACACATTCACACATGTTACATCACGTACCCCATTGATCTTAAAAGCCCTCTCTTCACGTTTATTTCGCATACAACATTCCTTTTGAATAAAGTGTGGCCAAAAAATTATTTTAGAGTTTCTGCATATATACAACATTACAAAGTTATATGGAGAAGTATGAACGCTAATTTGCATTGCATGGTGCCCACAATGATATTTATTCCGCACTGTGAATTTGTATATTTTTATACTCTATACAAAGTTAGTCATAATAAAGAGAAACGAAGAGCATCTCTCTCTCCATCGCATACCCCCCTGTACGCCCCTTTCACGTATGCACACAAAACTATCTCCAGGTCCTCTAAAAGTAAGCCCCCAGAAAATTCATGCGTGTTTCATCTTTCTCTCGCGATATATGCAATGACGATCATTGTATTTGAAGCGAAAGCACCATACATACATTGGAGTTCATAATCCACTCATTACAGTCACCGTTTACGTTTAGTGGTTAATATACAGTCACGGGCTCACCGTACAACTCTGTATTTGCTCATGACATGACTAGTTGACCAGTTAAACGCTCCACGTGGCACCTCTAGTGTTGCATCACATTATCTCACTACCATCATGCCCACCCGTCGACTTGTATCTACTCTACATTTACACTCTTATAAAATACATGAAAACACTCTTATAAAAAACAGAGTGGTGATGATGGTGTGCCAGACATCCTGCAACATAGGCCGTCCGATTTATATCTGATGGATAGGAAAGAAACTATGGCAATTTTGCAAAAAGGTACCCACACACCTCTCCACATTTGCAAATAAGGACATCCCTCGTTCATCCTTTTCTCTCACAAGATAAACAAGTCATACAAATGCATATTGATGTTACGTGCAACGCACGGGCATCTTGCTAGTAAGAATGAAAACAAATGACAAAAAAATATTTTGACGGTGGTTCGAAGTCATGACCACGGGCACAGCGAACAAGGTGGCCTTGTATTGGTATGCTGAGCCGTCTGTTTTAACACACAAGAGCTGGTGTGGTGATTATACACACACGCACGCATGCACATGAACTGCATCCATGCAACACTCACACAAACACATGCACCCACGCACGCAGGCAACACTCACACGTACACACGCAGCCACGCACGCACGCAACACTCACACGCACACATGCACGCATGCATACACACACGAGTATACCACACGACCAACACACACTCTCATGCTCAAGTGCTCAACCTACACGTGCATGCACACACATCAGGCCCTTACAGACACATACACAACCAGGTGATTCCCGCGCACGGGTTGGAGCCTTGTCGCGCCTGCATAAATTTGTGTTTATCTAACCTTTTCCCTATGCAAACTGACAGGTGGGACCCACAAGGAACATGGTCAATTTAACTAGTCAACATGGCGCCATGCAGACTATTTTGCCGGTGAACAGGGTGCAATCCGATGCTGAACTGTGAGCAAGTGACCGGATAATCACCGCAAAACGTATATAGTGACTGTTATCAGCTTATTCTGAAGTTCGGTGACCGTATTACGCTTTTCTCTCTGTAGGCCCTCCAAAACTACATCTCTACACGTTCTCGCATGTTACATCTAACAACTATGCAATACAGCACTACTACTACACTCTAACACAATAAATCATATGTGTTTTTAGTTTTACTAGATATCATATTGTTACTTATAATTATTCAGTTTGCATACATTAAAATTGTCTTTGAAATGTATGGCCAGTATCATCTACCGCGTGGGAAAAATCCCGCCCTTTCCTGTTTAATCGGGTTTGTATATTTAGCACATGACCAGCCCAGTTTGTTTTTTCCTTTCTGAAAAATGGCTAGCCAGCTATTTTGTTTTTTGCAGAATAACCAACATAGGCATACTTGCTTTTCTATGCCTTGCTGGCCCGGAAATCTTTCAAGAAGATGAGGGATGCATTTTGCCCAGAAAATGGGCTATAAGTAATAAGAAATGGGCTATAAGTAATAAGAAATGGGCTATAAGTAATAATAAATGTGCTGTAAAATGAAAAAATACAGCAAACAGGCAGTTAGTTCCAAAATATTGTTTTCTTTTGTATTTTGATATTTTAAATTTCATTGTTTTTGTGCGGGCAAAATTTCATTGAATTTAAATTAAGGTATATTTAGATTTAAAATTAATTTGATTCTGGCTAGAAATTTCGGGTTGTATGCTGTTTGGGACAGATTTGGAGGCTGACTTGTGGGTCTACTAGGGTGACGTGTACTTTGGCTTTGTCAACTTAGTCCACAAATGATTCTAGCAGCAGTGACCATTGGATGTTAATCCAACGGCCGTGCTGCTTCTTCAATATCTGATCTTCTTGCTCCAGCCGATCAAACCAGCTCCGGTGGGACTGCCTGCTCCCGCTTCCCATGGCCGGCTGTGCTGCCGCACAGGCCGCACCGCCCCACCCTACTTCATTGCTGGCAAGGACATTCCTCTACTCACCCACACCTCCTGTTATTTTACGGCAGCCGGACCAGTAAACCCTCGTACTCCCCACCGCGTGGGCAACCATTGCCGAGTCTTCCCCGGCTCCCTGGCATTCCCTTCCAAGGCCTCGCCGTCGTCCACCGCCATGGTGCTCTCGGCGCGGCCTGGTCAACGTGGTCAACGAATGACATCCATCGGCCGTGGATTTATGCGCAAAATAATTATTCCTCCACCTGACAACTGGGACCCACCGGAAGGGCCTCTGTATTTCATGAAAAAAACGTTCCCCCCGCTGACATGTCGGACCCACCAGCTATATCTTCGGACGCAAGGAAGTGCTCCTTATTACGCACAAAAAAATGAATACCCCCTGCTAGCTGGGACCCACCATAGTGGAAGGATGACTTGTGGGCCAACTAAGTTGACGGGGACGGAGGGCTTTGTCAACTTAGTCAATATGAACAATTCTAGCTCAAGTGACCATACGATGTCCATCCAACGGCCGTAGTGCTTCTTCAACCTCTGTTCTTCTTGCTCCAGCCTCCCAAAGCAGCGCCGGTCGTGTTGCATGCTCCTTCCTCCCGTGGCCGGCTGTGCTGCCGCGGAGGCCTCACCGCCCCCTACTATTCCCACCGCTGGCCAGGCCCTGCGGCGACGGCAGCCTCACACTGCAGCCGAACCAGTGAACCCTCGTACTCCTCTCCGCGCGGGCTTCCACTGCCGCGTCTTTCCCGGCTCTGCGTCGTCCCCTTCCTAGGCCTCGCCATCGTCCACCGCCGTGGTGCTCTCGGCGCGGCCTGGTCAACGTGATCAAGGAATGACTTCCATCGGACGCGGAATGTACGTGGAGAGGCTGACAGCTGGGTCCACGGCCGCAGCAATGAAGTGCATCCTTATTACGCGGAAAATAATGATTCCTCCACCTGACAGCTAGGACCCACCGGACGGGCCACTGTATTTTGCGGAAAAAATGTTTCCCCCTGACTGCTGGGACCAACCAGCTTCATCTTCACACGCAAGGAAGTGCGTTCGGGCAAAAAAAAACGATTCGCCCCCCTAACTGCTGGGACCCACCAGCTACACCTTCGCATGCAAGGAAGTGCGTCCGGGCAAAAAAAAACGATTCACCCCCTTGACTGCTGGGACCCACCAGCTACATCTTCGCAGGCAAGGAAGTGCCTGATAGTCGGGACCCACCTAGTCGAAGCGTATGTAGCGTTGTCATCCTGGTCGCGAACATGTACGTACATACTAGTCAATGTAGAGGCGCGCACGTGTCATAGTAGAGGCGCGCACATGTAGTAGTAGAGGCGTGCACGTAGCATGTACACGTACGTACAGCGGCCAGGGTGCAAGAAGGAAAATACAGCCACATATGTGTACATACGAGCGGTGTCTCGAATGCCTACTCGCGCATACGTATGGCGAGGGCTCGTGTACATGGTTGGGTCGGAATGGAGAAACAGTGTCGTCGTCGTGTTCATGGGGAGGCAACGGAATACGTCGTGTTCATGGGGAGGCAACGGAATGCATCGTGTTCATCGGGAGGCAACGGAACACGTGGGAGCCAACTGGCTGGGTCGGAACGGAATGCGTGGTCGTGTTTATCGGGAGGGCTTGGACGGAACAGGCGATGGAAACGAGGCCTAGCGTACTGCACAACGGAGGAAACGTCCTTGTGTTCGACCGGCTACGTTCGAAACGGGTTCTTGTTCATCGGGAGGGGTCTGGCGTACCGCAAAACGAAGGAAACGGACCTCCTACGGTCGAAACGGGGGTCTTGTTGATCGGGAGGGGTGTGGCGTACTGCAAAACGGACGAAACGGACTTGTGTTGGAGCGCTATGGTCGAAACAGGGGTCCTGTTCATCGGAAGGGGTGTGGGGTACCACAAAACAGGACTCCACGGGATATTGTTCATCTCCACCGTCGACCTCCTCCAGCCTCCACGGGCTACCGTCGACCTCCTCCAGCCTCCATGGGCTCCTGTTCATCCAGCCTCCACCGCGCGCTACTCCACCGACTCCTGTTCAACCACCCCTCCACGGGCACCCCTCCACCATCTATTGTTCATCCAGCCCTCCACACCACGGGGTCCTGTTCAACCACCCCTCCACGGCCACCCCTCCACCGTCTACTGTTCATCCAGCCCTCCACACCACAGGGTCTTGTTCATCCAGAGGCAACGCCACCGCTCACTGTTCATCCCCCCCGCAACGCTCACTGTTCATCCCAGAGCCAGCATCGATCGGCTTCAGTTAGTAGAAGTAGCAAAGGAATCGCTCGATCGGGTTCAGTTAACAGCCATCGATCAATCGCTCGGGTTCAGTAACACGTAGCCTGCAGGTCAATCGCTCAGGTTCAGTTAGAGCCCAACGCCTCGCTCGGTTCAGTTAGAGCCAACTCCTCACATGTGTACGAGAGAAACGCGCATCGCTCGGCCCCCGACCTCCCACCGTAACCGGCAACTCCCCGAAATTTTCCTCCCCCTCGCTTCTACCATGGTTTTTTCCGTCATGGACGGCCCAAAGAATGTCATGCAGCTGTGCCTCCGGACCACCCAGGACGAAAAGCCCATTTTCTTTCATTATTTTTTGTCATAGAAGTAGGAGCCCACCACATCTATGATGATACCGGGTTTTGTTACAATTATCGTCATAGAAGTGTCATACGTATGACAGAAAAAAATTCGTTCGGCCCAAAATGTCACAGATGTGTCTTTTTTTGTAGTGGAGACACCGGGGGAAGCAGAAGGACCAGGAGGCAGCAGTGCGACGGAAGGTCAAGGGGGCAGCATCTTCACCATGGCCTGTGAGGCTGGTGGCTCCTGAGCTTTGGGGGCCTCAGCAACAGAGCCGGACGTTGGCACCTCCGGAGCCAGCAGGGCCACGGGGGCTGACACCTCCCGAGGATTCTCCCCCAAGCCTCGCAAGGATGATTGAGCTAGAGAGGCGCGAGCATCGTCGTTACCCTTCTCCATGGAAGGGGGACCGGTCGCTGCAGGCAGTTTGCTCCCGGACAGTACTGCCTCCTCCTCCATCCTTTTCTTCGTCGTGGGCGTCGGCCTAATCGCACAATGGAGGAGCGTGAAGAATCAGCAACAGAAGCAAGGAAAAGGCAGGACAAGAACACTCACTGGTCCACCGCAGCGTAGTCCCTCCGCTTCTTAAGCCTGAAACCTGAGAGCCTCGCGGACTGTGGCGCGGTCACGCGGGTTCCACGAGCAGAATAAAAGAGCAGCAGATGGGCAAGAAGCAGCTCCACGTAGCAGTAGGGCAGGGCGTCGTCACGGGAGATCAGCACCGACCTGCCCTTCATCGGGATCTCGGCCGGTGACCTCCTTCGGGGGCTGGCCCGGGGCCTTGTGGAGCCTCCTGCCATGAGCGGCTCCCCCCTCTCCGGGGAGACAATGGCCTCGTCGTCGTCATCAGGCAAGGTGCAGAGGATGTCGGCCTTGGTCGGATGGGAGGTTTCCCCCGCCTCTTCGCGAGTCGCCTCCGAGTCGTGCTCCTCATCCTCCTCATCCTCTTCCTCTTCATGAGACTCGTCAGAAGATACGTCCACCGGAGCCGTCACCACCAAGACATTTGAGGGTGTAGGTGGGACAAGCCCATGCCCATCAAAGACAGGCATGGCGGCAGCAACCTCCGTCCCATCTGGGCGGCGGAACAAGGGGAAGAAGGAATCCGGCGGGTACCCTTGGTCGTCCCCAACCAAGGAGCGGAGAGCTGGCTGCAACTCCTCGTCACAAAGGGATCCCGGGGCAGGCGAAGATTGACAGGAGGAGAATGGAGTTGGGATGAAGATGGAGCTCGGATCTTGTAATGGCTGAGAACAGAGTAGAAGAAGTCGGAGAAGGGGGGAACCAACCCGGCAACGACACCGCTCATGAAGAAGGGGTAGAAAGTGCTTCCTGAGGCCTCCGGCTCGGCGGAGCCGACCTAGAGCATAGTCTTCCTCTTCTCGTCCATCTCCGGCGTCATCAGGAGGACAGAGGCGAGGTTCTTCTACGACATGTTGGGCGCATCGAGCGTGGGTTTGTACTAGGAGGGTGCAAGAGAGGCCCGAGGCTTCTTGGGTGCCATTGACGACCAGCTTGGGGAAGGATCCGGGTGAATCTAGAGACTTTGAGAGCAAAGAGCAACAAAGGGGATCTGAAGCAAGGCAAGGGAAGCAATTAAGGTAAATGCAGTCGCGCCAACCTTTTTTTCAATCGTGCAGTTCCTGAGGCAGCATGGGAAAGCGAAGACGCCCACGTCCTGTCAATCGCCGAGCGTCAACCGAGGCCGTAGGCTGTTGGAGCTCGCAGCACTCCGCAGTTGCCCCTTAGCTTCGCCTGAAGCCAAGTCCGAGTGCGCCTTGGGCCCAGGGACTATTGTCGGCGTACTGGGAACGGGGGTCCCCACACTTGCCTGCCTGCAGCCCACGGCGTGGCTCACCAGCAGCCTGGTACGGCCCGTCTTCATCAGCAAACACTCAAGAACCTCGCGAGGGGCCAAGCCTCGCGAGGCGGACGACGCAAGACCTCTTCTGGGGCGGCCTCACCAGGCTGGCTCATGAGGGGCAGAGAGATCAAGGCAAGGGGCTCCTCGCGAGGTTCCTGTGACATAAGCCATGATGACCAAGGCTAGGCGGGCGCTAGCACACGCAGAGTCCTCGTTTCCTCTTTAGTGCTAAAGAGGCAGGCGCAGGCGAGGAGTCCTGAGGCATCAAGCAAAGGTTTCCATATTGGTGCAACGAGACCAAGACCAGCAGGACGGCAGAACGGAGGTCACCGTGGAGCCCAGGACGACATGACCACCAGAGCTTTTGGCAGGCGAAGACCACCTTTATTCAGGATAACTTGTACTGGTTGTCCCCCTTCGAAATTGGCCGTTGTTGGATCCCTTCCCGCTCAATATTTGGGGAGAGGACCAGGGCCTCTATAAATAGGACTAGCCACCACAGTAGGAGGGAACGGATCTTGAGCTATTCAAATCATCCTCACACTCACAAGCTCACCAAAGCACAAGAACACCTCTGCTCAGGAGGCTGTTCTTCCCTTATACTTGTTCATCCTCAGCCCAAGAGGCAATCCACCACACCACACACTAGAGTAGGGTATTACACCACATCGGTGGCCCAAACCAGCATAACTCTTGTGTCCCTTCTTCTTTGGGTTCCACGCACTAAGCCTTGAGATCGTGGTGAGGGCGTGAGTTAGGGAAGAGAGAGATCTTCGTGCGCACCCCAGAGTCCGAACCTTAAGGGTTTTCCCGGAACCCAGAATCCGACAGACCTCGCTGGGGCGCTTCATCTCCAAACTGGGAGAGCGTGCCCTACCATTCTTCAAGCTGATGAAGAAGAAGGGCCCGTTCGAATGGACCCCAGAGGCTAACCAGGAGTTCCAAGACCTCAAGAGATACATGACCAGCCCTCCGGTGATATTGGCACCCCGCCCTCTCGAGCCCCTGGTGCTTTACCTTGCCGCCACTCCCTACTCCGCCAGCGCAGCTCTAGTGGCGGTTCGCGAAGAGCACCAGGAAAATGATACGCCGCACCGTACCGCGCCCCCAGCTAGGGCAATACAAGACCCAGAGGGCACCGCAAGGTCTGCAGCAACACCAACGGATTACCGGGCCCAGCAAGATGGTGTCCTTGGACCTGCAGAGGCCCCAATGAGCAGCCAGGCTCTGGGGGGGCTCCATCACCTCAGGAGGCACCTCAATCTCCAACAGATGTAGGCCCCATCGACGCTCCCGCCCTCATCGAGCACCCAGTGTATTTCGTCAGCTCGGTACTGCAGGATGCAAGGGCACTGTAGCCCATGCCTAACAAGCTCTTTCTGCTCTCTTGGTGGCCTCACGTAAACTGTGGCACTACTTCCAAGGTCACCCAATCAAGGTCGTCTCGGCCTACCTGCTGGAGAGGGTACTCAGGAGCCCCAACGCTGCCGAAAGAGTCGCTGAATGGAACATCAAGTTGTAGGCTTTCCAGCTGGAGTTCAGCACAACTAGGGTTATCAAGGGAGCCAGGCTCGCCGACTTCATGGTAGAATGGACGGACGCCCTGGGGCTTGAAGCAGGTGAGGATCGATCCCTCTCACCGGGAAGTGAAGCGCCAGATGGCTGGGTTATGTATTTCGATGGCGTGTTCGCGCGCCAGGGCGCGGGGGCTGGAGCAGTGCTCATCTCGCCCACTCAGGACAAGCTCTACTACGCCATGCAACTCTTCTTCCACCAAGGCGAGAAGGTCTCCAACAACATTGCGGAGTACGAAGGCCTCATAGCTGGACTTAAAGTAGCAGTGGCCCTGGCGGTAAAGCGCCTCACCATCAGGGGCGACTCGCAGCTTCTCGTCAACTTCTGCAACAAGGTATACGAGCCGAGGGACGAGCACATGGAGGCATACCTCGTGGAGGTACGCAAAATGGAAAAGCAGTTCCTGGGCCTAGAGTTGCAGCACATGCCCCGTGGCACCAACAAGGAGGCCGACGACATCGCCAAAAGAGCATCCAAGCGACAACCCCAAGAGCCTGGTGTCTTTGTGGAGCGGCTCTTCAAGCCGTCTGCAGCACCTCCGCTTTCGAGGCCAGCGCCGCCTCGAGAGGAGCTCCCCCAACAACCTGCCTCGGGAGCCCCGGCCTGTGGCCTGACCTCGGGAGCGCGCCTACTCCTGGCGCTCGAGCCTCAGGATGGGTGCTGGACCAAGAAGTTCAAGGAATACCTAACGCAAGGGACGCTGCCGGAGAAAGAGGAGGACGCGGACTGTGTGGCCCGACAGGCCACAGCGTACTTCATCCAGGATGGTGGGTTATACAGGAAGCGGCTGTCAGTACCCCGATCCTAAGTCACACCGATCTAGCATGTAACACATCATATCACTTTGCGGCCTCACGCACGGTATTCCCACGGGTGTCGCCTTACCATGCCCGGGACCGTTTGCGTCTTTTAGCACACGTATATGATAGTGCCGCTAGCATCCATATGACAAAGAACCCGGGCTGACATGGCTAGTCATGAACCCAAAGTGGCACTAACTTACAGGGACTAGCATACATGACCCGACGACAAATGTGTCGGTCATCGGCGAGTGAATCTGGGCTATAGCAGTTGGGCTAGCAGGACTCTGGAGAATCCAGGCTGTAGCAGGCTAACAGCACTCCGGTAGACACCGCGTAACATTTCCCCGAAGGGACGGACATAGGAACGAAGAAGGACACATGCCGGCCAGCCTAAGTGTTCTGGAGAAGTAGCAAGCTATCAGGGCTTACTGGAAGCACTAGGAGACATTTCCGGGTAAGAGAGGCTACCAAGGACAAACAACTAGATAGTCTGATCCCACACATAGCAATACATATCACACGTACGCATAACATGCAAGTATGTGTTATACAACATGGCATCACAACATAACTCAACAACTCATATAGGTAAAGTCTCACAAGAGCCATCATAGCATTTATTACGAATAGGGGTCACATGACCCAGCATTCAGAGTATACAAGCAACAAGCAGAAGTATTACATGTCTGAGTACAGACATCTACAAATGAAAAAGGCTGAAGAGCCTGACTATCTACAACATCCGATCAAGATCATAGCTGAGGAACAAGCTACTTGTCGAAGTCCACGGAAACTAGTAAGACCAAAGTCTCCGCTGCAAAAACAAAAATAAAGCAACATGAGTACAAAGGTACTCAGCAAGACTTATGTCAGATCCTATCATACATGCATTTGTATCAAGAAGGTAATGTGGGGTTTAGTTGCAGCAAGCTAGCTTTGACCCAGTGGCTATCATGTTCTACGACTACGAGAACTTCTTTGAGGTGAGACAACGCACACGAGTCCACTAATCACCACACAATACACTACTATGGATTCATCCCCGTCTCCCTACGAGAAGGCCATCCATAGCACTCACACTTGTCTTGAGCATTTTAGAGTATCCACTTCAAGTTGTCTATGTACCACGTAAGCATCCGAGAAGTCCATAACCGCGGACCCGGCTATTCGAATAGATCATGTTAACCCTGTAGGGGTGTACTTGTTCACACATGCTCTCGCCACTTACCGCCATGTACACGTCATGTAACTCGGCAACCTTCAAGTGGAAGCCTGGAGAGGGTGTCGGACGCGACCTGACTAACCACACAAGACTCTAGTGCAGGTTTATCGCCTATTCGGGTTCTATCCGCAAGGGAGTCCGACCGAGGTTTCCATCACGACCCCAAATGATGTGTGCAGGGTTCCCGAGCCCACCATCCGGGTGCCACTCGGTACACTAGGCCATGTGTGCCTAGTCTATCCCAAGGCCACCCTGCCGGGTGCCACTTGGTAGAAAAATAACACTACCTACAAACACCAGAAACTAGTTGCGACTCCTGGACAGAGATCAAGTTGGTTAATAAGTCGAGAGGGGTCGAGTTACCGGAACCCAATGTGTGCTAGTATCGAGTCATTGGACAACATACATAGAACTCGGTGCTTAAGGACGGTTCCAGTGCGACAACCCACCATGTACTCCTACATGGCCTCTCACCGCTACCTTTACCAAATCGTGTTCACAAACTTCACTCTCATCATCAGAACGTAGCACTGCACTCCAATTCATTCCCAATGAATCAGACCTAACACACTCTAAGCAATAGCAGGCATGGAATGGTAGGAACACAACAATGGCTTCAATCAACTCTTACACATGCTAGTGGGTTTCAACTATTTACTATGGCAATGACAGGTCATGCAGAGGAATGGGTTCAACTACCGCAGCACAAAGTAGCAATTGAATCATTGTTGTCCTAATGCAATAACAAAGAGCAGGAGCGAGAGAGTAGGATTGTATCAGAATGAACAAGGGTGTTTGCTTGCCTGGTAGATCAAAAGGGGAGGCACTGCTTCACATACAGGTACTCTGGAGCACTCTCCGGAGCAGGACCTATCGAGAAGGAACGATGTCGAGAATATATAAACAAGCATATGCAACAATATGATGCATGAACATGGCATGAAGATGTGATGTTGTTTGAGCTAATGCAACTAGTTGTTGTTTGGATGGAGTCCATTTGAACCAAAGATTCAAATGCATCTCCAAAATAAGCCCTTTATAAATGCCATTTTAGTGTTTCACTTATACAGCAGGTATAAGTTGGTTTGTCATGCATGAAACTGGTGCAGATGGATAGATTGGATTTTTCTGATAATTTTTCATATATAAATTATTTCAATCTGAGTTACGGTTGAATTTCTATGATTTTTTGAAGTTTATAGCATTTTCTGGAATTTCCTGATTTATTTTAAAACCAGAAAAGAATTAACTGCGTCAGCACTGTGTCATGCAGCAAGTCAACAGCGCTGACTGGGGTCAAACCTGACGTGTGGGGTCCACACGTCAGTGTCTCAGGGTTAATCGGGGGTTTATTAGCTTAACTAAAAAGATTAGGGGCACTCGGCCCACTTGTCAGTGTCAGGGGGGTTGGTTAGGTGGTGATTAGCTTAAGCTAATCACCTGATGGGCCGGACCCATGTGGAAGGGCTCAGGCGACGGGGCTCGCCGCCTGCAACCTCTGGACGCGACGGAGTCCGTGCCACAGGACACGGGGACGGCGTCTGAGAGCACCGGGGCGTAGCCTGGGCTCGTCCGCGTCCAGGGGAGCAGACGGGAGGCTGCGGGGGCGGCGGAGCTCGCAAGAGGGGAGCTCTCGGCGGCGGCCAGAGCTCAGGTCGAGTGGGCGCATGGCTACAGGGCACAGAAGAGCGGGAGAGAAGGGGGAACCGATGCACGAGCTCACGGCGGATTCGGGAGCATCATCTGAGAGCTCGGGGAAGGGCTGGAGTCGGCGGGGCGGCGATGGGGATCCACAGCGGCCGCAGGCGAAGATGGCGACGGTGATGGCTCCACGGGGCGCTCCAGCTTGTGTGGCTCGACGGAGGGCTTCAGCGCGAGGAGGCGAAGCTCCTGGGCTTGTCGGAGAGGCGAGTGTCGGTGTCAAAACCGGCGGATCTCGGGTAGGGGGTCCCAATCTGTGCGTCTAGGCTGATGGTAACAGGAAGCAAGGGACACAATGTTTACCCAGGTTCGGGCCCTCTAGATGGAGGTAAAACCCTACTTCCTGCTTGATTAATATTGAGGATATGAGTAGTACAAGAGTAGATCTACCACGAGATCGTAGAGGCTAAACCCTAAAAGCTAGCCTATGATGGTATGATTGTAATTGCTATCGGCCATCTAAGGACCAACCTCTCCGATTTATATAGACACCGGAGAGGGCTAGGGTTTAGATGGAGTCGGTTACAAGGAAGGAAATACAACATACAGATCGCCAAGCTTTCCTTCCACGCCAAGGAGAGTTGCATCCGGACACGGGACGGAGTCTTGAGTCTTGTGTCTTCACGCTTCAATAGTTCGGACGATGTATATAGTCCGGCTGTCCGGATACCCCCTAATCCAGGACTCCCTCAGTAGCCCCTGAACCAGGCTTCAATGACGATGAGTCTGGCACGCAGTCTTGTCTTCGGCATTGCAGGGCGGGTTCCATCTCCGAATACTCCAAAGTACCTGTTACGACGAACAATGTCCGGCACTCAATCAATGTTGTACTCCTCGGCTTTAGTGCCTCAATAATGACCATCTCCACGTGTCGAGCGAATATGAGGAGCTGAGGCATTTTTTGCATTTTCCACCCGCGACCCTTCCGGCGGGCCGTCTAATTGAAGAGACGGGGATTCTCAGATCCAAACCTCGCTCTCCCCCCTCGAGCAAGCATCCCATAGATTGCTCCGAAAAAAACCATTCCAACATGGCCGGTCGTCGCAGCTCTTCTGCTCGCTCTCCTCACTCCAAGTCGGGGGATTGGGAAGAGTGTTCAGTTCCTCATTGCCGTTTGATAAAGTTACAAACCCAAGGGTTTCTCCCACCGGTGTTTATGGTCCCCGTTCGAGCCGGAATAGCCACCTATAACGGAGGGGAACAAGCGGAGGGATCCCCTAATCCATCTCTAGAGGAGTGAATATACTTTATCCCGCATCTTCTAAGTTGCGTTGGGTTTCCCATCCACCCGTTTCTTCACGGGCTCCTGGAGTTCTATGGTCTCCAGTTGCACAACCTTACCCCTGCCTCCGTACTACATATAGCGGGGTACGTCGCCCTTTGTGAGCTGTTTTTAGGCTGCACCCAGGGAGAATCCAGGGAGAATCCCTATGTCAAGTAGGCAGGACCGACGTATGGCACATTGCCGAGACCGGATACCTACCCGGCACTCCTAAGAAGGCACCAGAGAACTGTCCTTGAGAGTGGTTTTACATTGATGACATTCCCCTTCCGGGTCCAGTCCGGATGGGTCTCCCCAAGTTCAGTAACACCCTGCCGAGGGCAAGTCTAAGCTAGCACCCTCGGGGGCCCCAAGAGGAGGATACCATGGAAATACATTTCCTGATGAGCAGGATAAAGTTACTAGCCAAATCCGGACTGGCGATAGTCGAGGTCATGGAAATATGCATAATGTGGGGAGTGCAACCACTTCAATATCGGGGGAAGCCCATGTGGCACTTCAACGGGGAAGACGACGCCACCCGCTGCGACCGTAAGGGTCCTGACTCCGCCACTGCTCTGGCAAGGATATTGTCCGATTTATACAAAGGGTAAGAGGAAGAATTCCTTCGCATTAAATCACGGTATGGATTCTCCATGTACAACCCCCAGAGTGGGTAAGTCATCATTCCTTTCCCTGCTTCACTTACTTTAGCATTCTCTACTAAGATTATCCGCATCGATGTTTCCGAGTAGGAACTGAGGAGGGCCGCAGAAGGAATCTTCAGCCCCTCCCCGCAGCCAGAGGACCCCGGAAGGGCCCTAGATCCAGGACTCCAAGAAGATCCGGATATTACTGTGGAGCTTGTCAACGGGTTATTTTATCAAGCGAGTTGTGATGGTGCCTCAGTGGCCATTATTGCCGACTATCCTGGACTGCTCCCTGTGTCGTGTGTAAGCCAAACTAAAGACCCTATCATCCGAAGAGGACTCCCCTCAGGTATCATGCCTTACCCTTGAGGCATCGTGCCGTTTGCAGAGACGACGGTCGGAGCACGGGGCCGAGCCCCTAGGGACTCATCGAACACGGGCGTCCGGATCGGGCAGGCTCAAGAGGAAGGCGGTGAGGGTCGACACACCACTGCAGAGGTAAAGCAAAAACTTGTCCTGTGATTATGGTATTTGAAGTATAACAGCGCCCTTCGTGTCCTGGCAGGAAAAGGAGCAGCCGGACTATATCCTGGGATCCCGCCAATCACGCCTCCACCAGCCGGGTTCCAGAACCGGTTTCGAGAGTGGAGGCGGACACGGGGACAGTGCCGCATAGTTCTCCAACAGAGGACGTGGATATGCTACCGGCCACGAACTCCAAAGTAGAGAGCGCCATGAATCACCGACGTCGGAGGGCCGTGCTTCTGAACAACATCTTCTCCGAAGAGGCTTTTAATGCCTTCAATTCAGGGGACGCATACATCTGAGCAGCTCAAGGCGGGCTTGACCGAGCGACGGACCAGTATACCAAAGATATACGGGTAAGAACTTTTGATAAGCATGTATAACAGTAGCCCCTGAGACTTGAAACGGTTGGAACAATTGTTTTAAGGATCAATGTATGCACAGGTCCTTGTAGATAAGAATGAACAATTAGCTCGGCAGCTGGAGGAATGCAAGGCCCAGCTGAGGGACACGGTTGTCAAGTTAGAGGAATCCCAGAAGGCCTCATCTGGTAACATTCGTCTCAATTGTACGAAGATGCACCAGTTAGTAAGCGGCTGGTATGACTAGTCTAACAGAAAATTTTGCAGACCATCGCGGGGTGAATCCGGAGGGCGTAAGAAATGATGACTCGCATCTCAAAAGGCAGCTAAAGGCTAGCCAACACATTCTTACACAAGTTAGGCAGGAGAAGAACAATCTTCAAGATGCCAATATCCGACTGGACGTAGAATTAAAAGACGTTCGTGCCCAGCTGGCGGACTCCATGAAGGAGAACAAAAGGCTTCGACGCGGCATTTATGGTGAGTGCCTAGACGAACTGTATGATAGTTTGGCGAGGAAGTATATAGAAAGAATTTTGCTTGCAGGAATGTTAACGGGTCGCCCTGAGGAGGAGATGCCCTCATCTACAAGTGATTTACTGCAAGGCATTTCGCAACTGCACGAGCGAGCTCGGCAAGTGATGCAGGGTGTTGCTCAGGCCTTGTGGCCATCAAGCTTGCTGCCGAATGGCATGGTGGAGCTTGTGGATATGCTTCAAGGAGCACGGCGGCGCTTCCGATTGTGGAAGATGTCCGCTTGCCGGCAAGGCACAAGAGAAGCCTGGGCTATGGTGAAGACGCGCTACACCAAGCTGGACCCGAACCATATGGTCGAAGTAGGACCGACAGGGCCCGATGGGCAAGAAATTCCCATGAGTCTGGTATATGACCAGGTAGCGTTAGCCGCTAAGTATTCTCAACAGGTTTGTAAGCTAGATAGCCTGTTGGATGGTATAGAGGAGGAATATAATCAGTCCAAGTGACTGTGTAATTCAATGGACATAATTAGTCCCTAGTCGGATTAAAATCATTTGTCATGGCGGACCTTTTCGCGTCAGCCCCCGGATCCTACAGTCCGGGGTGTGTCCGAATACCCACTCAGTTATACAAAACAAGGGTATGCGTGGAAACAAGGCGTAGGGGTCATAAGTGCTTGAACAGACAAGTACCCAACTAGTTATGTTATATTACATGGATAGTAAGAAACATCTTCCAGGGAGAATAGTTCCGTTAGGGGTTCCTTTCCCTGGGTACGCATGTGACAATGCACATGTCCGGACTGCGAACGATGGCGCAGGATACAAGACTTCTGGGGATTTATGTTGTAATAAAAAAATACATCTTTTGTTCACCGACTGAATATTCTCTTAAGGAAACTAGCTTTCGGCTTCACCTAGTCTGAGGTACACATCCGACTGAACCGGCAGTAACAATCGCAGAGCTGCTCCCCTTATGCCCTAGCCGAATTAACGGGAACGTAGGGCATAAACACAAGAGCCAGGCAACCCAGCTTGGCCACATCTTAAGTCATATCGATGCATATAATGGTGAAGAAAAGGCACATATGAAAAAAGAAATGCATATGTGATGGGCGAAAAGCCATTAGAGTATTTATTTTCAGCTTCCGTATAGGAAGCCCCCAGGTATTGCTTACACACATAGTGCGGTCGGAGTAATCCGGAAGTCCAAACTGTATTAAATACTTTGTGTGAAGAGGAAGAAAAAGTCGAGAAAGGAGAAGGGATGGAGCATAAATAAAAGGGAGGGAGTAAGGAGATGAACATTGAGTTCGGCGTTAGGCGTAGAATCTCCGGAGTCTGGCCGCGTTCCATGGGTTCGGCTCGAGACTTTTATCGGATGCATTACATAAGCGGTACGCTCCTCCGGTGAGAACTTTGTCAATGATGAAGGGACCTTCCCACTTGGGTTTGAGCTTGTCCTTCTTCTTCTCCGGTAGGCGTAGAGCGAGCTCGCCAATATTGTAAGTTTTGGCCCGCACTTCTCTGCTTTGATATCGTCGAGCCTGCTGCTGATAGAATGCGGAGCAGGCTTTTGCAACGTCGCGCTCCTCCTCCGAGGCATCCAAGTTATCCTGCCGATCTAACTCGGCTTCCTTCTCTTTGTACATGCGTACACGTGGTGAATCATGTATTATGTCGCAGGGTAGTACTGCTTCCGCGCCGTATACCATAAAAATGGTGTATATCCGGTAGTGCGATTCGGCGTGGTCCGCAGCCCCCGGAGTACGAAGTCGAGCTCTTCGACCCAGTGCGTATTCGACTCTGTCAAGGATCGCACTAGTATGGGTTTGATGCCGCTCATGATGAAACCATTTGCCCGCTCTACCTGGCTGTTTGTTTGGGGATGGTAGACGGAAGCGCAATCAAGCTTATTGCCCATTTTTCCGCACCAAGTTTTCACTTCATCGGCTGTGAAATTTGAGCCATTATCAATGATGATGCTATGGGGGACACCGTAGGGGTGTACGACCCCGGATATGAAGTCTATTACTGGTTCGGATTCGGCTGTTTTGACTGGTTTGGCTTCTATCCATTTGGTGAACTTGTCCACCATGACCAATAAGTATTTTTTCTTATGGCTTCCCCCTTTAAGACATCCAACCATATCCAGCCTCCAGAACGCGAAGGGCCAAGTTATGGGGATTGTTTGGAGAGCGGTAGGGGGCATATGGCTCTGATTGGCGAAGAGCTGGCAACCGATGCAATGTTGGACAAGGTCCTGTGCGTCTGCTCGTCCCGTCGGCCAATAGAAGCCTGTATGGAAGGCCTTAATGACTAGTGCTTGAGCCACAACGTGGTGCCCGCCCAGTCCGGCATGGATTTCAGCCAAGATCTGCCGCCCTTCCTCTTCGGAGATGCATCTTTGGAGCACTCCGGTAGCACTTTTCTTGTAGAGTTCCCCTTTGTGGACTTTGTAAGCTTTAGAACGTCGGACGATGCAGCGTGCTTCATTTTGGTCTTCGGGGAGCTCCTGTCTATTTAGGTAGGCCAAGAAAGGCTCAGACCACGGGGTGATTACGGCCATGATTTCGTGGGCCGAAGATGTTATTTCGGTGGCAGAGCCTCCGATTGTTTCTGATGGTTCAGAACCTGGGGGTGTGTTCGGATCTGTGCTAGTATTGTCGGACTCCCCTTCCTATACCACGGATGGCTTGAATAACCTTTCTAGGAATATGTTAGGTGGGACAGGGTCGCATTTGGCGCCAATGCGGGCGAGGACGTCCGCCGCTTGATTGTTTTCTCGAGCCACATGGTGGAATTCAAGCCCCTCGAACCGAGCTGATATTTTGAGGACGGCATTATGGTAGGCCGCCATTTTCGGATCCTTGGCATCAAAGTCTCCATTTATTTGTGATATTGCGAGGTTCGAATCCCCGCACACTTCCAGGCATTGGATGCCCATAGAGACTGCCATCCGAAGACCGTGCAACAGCGCCTCGTATTCGGCTACATTGTTGGAGTCTGTGTATAATATTTGGAGGACGTACTGGACCTTGTCTCCGGTGGGAGACGTCAGGACTACACCTGCTCCCAATCCGGCCAACATTTTGGAGCCGTCAAATTGCATGATCCAGTTGGAGTATGCTCCGTACTCTTTAGGGAGTTCGGCTTCTGTCCATTCGGTGACAAAGTCAGCCAGTACTTGCGACTTGATGGCTCGCCGTGGTTTGTATGTTATGTCGAACGGAAGGAGCTCGATAGCCCATTTAGCAATCTGGCCCGTAGCGTCGCGGTTATTTATTATGTCATCGAGTGGTACTTCGGAGGCCACCGTAATCCAACACTCTTAAAAGTAGTGTCGCATCTTCCGGGATGCCATGAAGACCGCGTATGCTATTTTGTTATAGTGTGGGTATCGGGATTTGCATGGGGTGAGGACCGTGGATACGTAATAAACCGGCTTTTGAAGCAGGAATTTGTATCCGTCCACCTCTCGTTCGGCGACGAGCACTGCGCTTACCACTTGATGTGTTGCAGCTATGTACAGTAGCATTGGCTCGCCGATATTTGGCGTTGTTAGGACGGGATTACTGGCCAGTAAGGTCTTTATTTCATCGAGTCCGGCTGCGGCTGCATCCGTCGACACGAAGTGTTCGGTGCGCCGAAGGAGGCGGTAAAGAGGTAATGCCTTTTCTCCTAACCTGCAGATAAAGCGGCTCAAAGCGGCCACGCATCCAGCTAGTTTATGGATGTTCTTGAGGTCTGTTGGTATAGCCAACTACGACAGAGCTTGGATTTTTGCCGGATTCTCTTCAATTCCTCTATTGGAAACAATGAAGCCCAGGAGTTTCCCCGAGGGGACGCGAAGACGCATTTTTCCGGATTCAACTTGATGTCGTATGTCTGGAGGTTATCGAATATAAGCCTCAAGTCATCTATTAGGGTTTCGACGTGTCTTGTTTTTATGACCACGTCGTCCACATATGCCTCCACTGTTTTGCTGATTTGTTTTTCCAGGCATGTTTGAATCATGCATTGATAGGTTGCGCCGGCGTTCTTAAGCCCGAAAGGCATAGTGTTGAAGCAAAAAGGGCCATATGGCATTATGAAAGTTGTTGCAGCTTGGTCAGACTCTGCCATCTTTATTTGATGGTATCCAGAGTATGCGTCGAGAAAACATAGCGAGTCGTGTCCAGCTGTGGCATCGATGATTTGATCGATGCGAGGGAGGGGAAAGGGATCCTTGGGGCAAGCATTGTTGAGGTCTTTAAATTCGACACACGGGCGCCAGGATTTGTCCTTCTTTGGTACCATTACTAGGTTTGCCAGCCAATCCGGATGCTTGATATCTCTGATGAATCCGACCATGAGTAGTTTGGCTAGCTCTTCCCCCATGGCTTGCCTTTTGGGCTCTGAAAACCGTCTTAGAGTCTGCTTGACCGGTTTGTATCCTTTTAGTATATTGAGGTTGTGTTCGTCCAATCTGCATGGGATGCCCGGCATGTCCGATGGGTGCCAGGCAAAAATGTCCCAATTCTCGCGTAAGAAATCTCGCAGTGCGGCTTCCATCACGGTGCTCAACTCTGTCCCAATGGAAGCTGTCTTCGTGGGGTCCGTTGGATGGACTTGGAATTTGACTATCTCGTCTGTGGGTTTAAATGAGGTGGACTTGGGTCGCTTGTCGAGTATCACGTTGTCCCTGTCCACGGTGGCCTGCAGTGTTGTTAACTCTTCGGCTGCTAGGGCTTCGGATAATGCTTCCAGGGCTAGTGCTGCGGTTTAATTTTTGGCCCGAAGTGCGACGTCCGGATCACTAGCTAGAGTGATGATTCCATTGGGTCCGGGCATTTTAAGCTTCATGTACACGTAATGGGGTACATCTTGAAAGCTTGTAAACGCGTCCCGCCCCAGAAGGGCGTGGTATCCGCTGCTAAAAGGAGCCACTTGGAATGTGATTTCTTTGGACCTATAATTCTCTGGGGTGCCGAATACCACATCGAGTGTGATTTTTCCCACACATCGTGCTTCCCGAGTAGGGATAATTCCCCTAAAGGTTGTGCCGCTCTGTTCAATACGGCTTTTGTCAATTTCCATCTTGTTGAGTGTTTCTTCATAGATCAAGTTTAATCCACTTCCGCCGTCCATGAGTACTTTAGTGAGCCGAAAGCCGTCCATGATTGGGCTGAGGACCAGAGCGGCCGGTGCCCGGAAAGTCTGGAATCGAGGTTCATCACTGGCATTGAAAGTGATAGCAGTGTCATTCCAGGGGTTTATTTTTGCCACATGGCAAATTTCAGCGGAGCTCCGATGAGCTCGCTTGCGCCTATTGTTTGAGGCAAAAGTCTCGAAGACTGTTAGTAACGTATTGTGCTCGTTGGCGGGATGTTGTTCTTATTTATGGCTTGCAAGAAGATCCTCGCCACTTTTTGCAACCTGCCGGAGTATCCAACACGCCTTAAGGCTATGGGTTGGTACTGTGTCCGGAGCACTATGGAGTTTACATGGCCCATCGAGCCATCCTTCCAACACGGTTCCCCGCCCTGGGGTGTGCTTTTGTTTCTTGGGAATTGGATCAGCCGACTTATGAGAGTTCACCCGTTTAGTTCAGACAAAGGTCTTGGTGAGAGCAGTACTACCCCAAAATTCTGTTTGGGTTTTCCACGCGCTTTCCATTGCATAGTACTTCTGTACTATGATTGCCAAGTCCGCGAAGTGTACTATGTCATGGCGGCTTATAGCATTAAGGAGTCCTTTGTCTGTGCAGTTTTTGCAGAAGAGTGATACTACGTCCTCCTCGCGGCAGTCCTTGACCTTCTTAAGCGCAAGGAGGAATCTGGCCCAGTAGCGATGTATAGTCTCCTGGGGCTCTTGCCTAATGCGGGAGAGACGGTTTAAGTCCAGGTGGGTGTTGTTAGCTGAATCCGGATTTTGATCTGATCTAACACACAGGGGCGTGGGAGGTTCCGAGCCTAACAGCTCGGAATCCAGAGTGGTGCCCAATTTCTTTGGCCCAATGCCCAATTCTATGTCCGGGACCCGGGTCATGTCTTCCTTTGAGCAGGTGTTCGGCTCAAGGAGTTCGGTGAACCGAACATAATTTGTCCTCAAAGTTGAGGGGCAATCCGCATGTGGTTCCTCCACTACCACTATCTCATGGGTGGCCGGCGGGGATCTGATGTCCCTTTGGTCGGGTTTAAGCCCGATCTGGTCATAGTCTGTAGCGACTCCCGGAGCGGCGATGCCATCCCAGAGCTCATTAAGGGAGGAGAGATCCATCGGATCCATCTGTTCGGCGAGTTCCGAACTGACACGAAGGTTATGCTTGATGACCCGAGAGGCCATCGTTGGCACAACCGCTGATGGGCCAGCCATGGTAAAGCCACCAAGTCGGAGAGTTTGGCCTACAACCAGAGCTCCCCCCGAGATAATGTCGTCCTTGATGACGAGACGAGACATCAAGCCTTGCGGTGACGACACAGAGGAACTCTCAATGAAAGCACCAATATCGGTGTCAAAATTGGCGGATCTCGGGTAGGGGGGCCCGATCTGTGCGTCTAGGCTAATGGTAACAGGAAGCAAGGGACACAATGTTTACCCAGGTTCGGGCCCTCTCGATGGAGGTAAAACCCTATTTCCTGCTTGATTAATATTGAGGATATGAGTAGTACAAGAGTAGATCTACCACGAGATCGTAGAGGCTAAACCCTAAGAGCTAGCCTATGATGGTATGATTGTAATTGTGATCGGCCTTCTAAGGACCAACCTCTTCGGTTTATATAGACACCGGAGAGGTCTAGGGTTTACATGGAGTCGGTTACAAGGAAGGAAATACAACATATGGATCACCAAGCTTGCCTTCCACGCCAAGGAGAGTTCCATCCGGACACGGGACGGAGTCTTGAGTCTTGTGTCTTCACGCTTCAATAGTCCGGACGATGTATATAGTCCGGCTGTCCGGATACCCCCTAATCCAGGACTCCCTCAGCGAGGTCGTGGCGGTGGGTGCGACAACGGCGAGCAGCGGTGATGGCAGCACTCGAGCGGGTCGAGAGAGAGAGAACCAGGGAAGGAGGGAGAGCGAGAGAGAGTGAGAGGGGTGCGGGAAGTCATGGCGATGTCCAAAGAGGCCAGAGTGCTGAGGAGGAGAAGCACGAGGTGGCGGGAAGACGTGACTGCGGCCGGCTGCGGGGCGGCCACGCAGCAGCTCCTACTGGCCGGAGCTTGAAGAAGCTCCTGGCAGTTTGGCTGGGCCGTCTTACTGGGCCGCTGGGCCAGGCCAGGCTGCACAGGGGCTGCAAGTAGGTGCCAGGTAGTGTTTTTCCATTTTGTTTTCTTTTCTATTTTTCTGACATTTGTTTGATTTGATAAAAATACTAAACCATTTATTTTTCTTATGCCAATTTTTGGAGGGGCTAGTGGTATTATTACAGAGCTCCTCAACAACTGGCATAATTTTTGGACAATATCATATATATATAACAATATATATCCAAAGCAACTAATTACTGCATTAATTCCAAATTCCCAAAATAAATACTTATGAGCTCCTAAAAATATTGGTTTGATTTTTATCTCTGTCCAATATTTTCAGAGAGCAACATGAACATTTTCTTGGACCTTTTTGGAGCAATTTTTATCTGGGTCATTTTCAGAAATGATTCTGAGTTTCACAAATCCCCATTTCAAATTTAAATGGAATTTAAACATGATGCACACATGAATAGCTAGTCTAGGTCATACCAGAACTAGGGATGTGACAGCGGCCAAATGACGTTTCCTTGCGTTGCATCTCCAGGGAACAGGGGAACGAGCTGCTAGCTGACATACACTGCGGAGACTGCAGGCACCACTCGTCGTCACGAACCGTCGTCGGCAAGGCGTTCCGCAGCGGGTTCTACTGGCCTATGGCGCTCAACGACGCGACTGAGCTGGTGAGGTCCCGCGAGGCCTGTCAATTCCATGCCAAGAAGATCCATCATCCAGCTCAGGGCCTCCAGACCATCCTGCTCTCGTGGCCATTCATAGTCTGGGGGTGGATATCTTAGGCCCGTTCCCACGAGCGCCTCGGGGCTAGCGCTACCTGTATGTCGCCATCGACGAGTTCACCAAATGGGCGGAGGTAGAAGCTGTCTGCACCATCCCGCCCAGATCCGCGGTCAAGTTCATCAAGGGTCTCGTGAGCCGGTTCGGGGTCCCTAATCGCATCATCACCGACAACGGCTCCCAGTTCACTAGCAATCTCTTCAAGACATATTGTGCTAACCTTGGAACGCAGATCTGCTACGCTTCGGTGGCACACCCTAGGAGCAACGGTCAAGCCGAACGCGCCAACGCGGAGGTCCTGAGAGTCAAGACCAGGACCTTCAAGAAGAAGCTCGAGGCCTGCGGCAGGGGCTGGCACGATGAGCTCCAGGTTGTGTTGTGGTCCATCCGCACCACTGCCACCAAGCCAACAGGCGAGACCCCGTTCTTCCTCGTCTACGGAGCAGAAACGGTTCTCCCTCACGAGGTCAAGCATCGCTCCACGTGGGTCCTGGCGTTTGATGAGACACAGCAGGACGCCATGCAAGGGATGGACCTCGTGCTGGGGGAAGAACGCTGCCGCGAAGCCATGCTCTGAGCGGCAAGGTACCAGCAGGTGCTGCGGCGGTATCACTGCCATAGCGTCCGCTCCAGGACGCTCGAAGTGGGTGACCTCGTCCTAAGGCGGGTGCTCTCCAGGGAAGGGTTGCATAAGCTCTACGGAGCAGAAGCGGTTCTACCCATGAAGCAAGGACCAGCGCCTGCGAAGCAAGGCCCCGTGCCTGTGAAGGTCTCCACTCATGACACTCTCGCATAATAATGAGTGGGGCTGTACATGCCCCGGAGTCTCGGGAGTGTCGCCCTCGGGCCTCGGGGGCTCCCTCCCACGTCCTAGTGGCAGCACTTAGCTCCGCGCTGGTGAGAAGACTAGATTATGTGTCGGACGCGGCCTTTCATTTGCTTTCTGCAGTTGGCTTGCCCCTCTTTAATGGAAATTCACATTCGGGCGTTTCTTGCCTTAGTTTGATCACCTTTTTTTCCTCTGCTTCTTCCTTCGATTCTTTGTTTTGGCTCGTACTCTCCCTCGCATGCCTCACGAGGGGGCTGGACAGGTGCACTCGTGAGCATTTTTTCGTCTTTCCTAGTCTTCGCGAGGCACCCTCACTCGAGGTCGCATGCTGGTGCACCTCTCTCTCTCTTAAAAGTTTGTGCCCCTTGGGTACCGCGACATAGGGCGCTGAGTCATGGCCGGCCACGCCTAGGGCCCGGGGTTTGGAAGAATAAAGGGTTCCTTAACAAATTTTGCTGTCCCTCGATGCCTCCCGAGCCTACAACAAGGAGCTCTCGTGTGGTGCTAGGAGAAGCGCACCTCGCAAAGCGGAAACCACTCCAGATACGCTGAGCTAAGTTATCTCTACACGCCTACATAAAACATTGATGCTGCAACACGACGCAGGAACAATAAACATGACATAGCAACCTGGAAATCACGGTTCATTGCACGCCCATACAGGGCCCCATACTTGTTTCTTTTGCAAATGTAGGAAGAAAAGGAAGGAACAAAACAAAAGCGATGCACGCCCCCACAGCGGTTCATGAGGGTAGGCCCTTGGTGCCTCCTGGACTCAGCCAGACCCCTCCTCGCGCTTCACCGGGGCGCAGCGACGAGACGCCCCTCCACTGCCCATGAAGCGGGCACGGTGGCGTGGCGGCTAGTCGTAGCCACCGCTGCTGGAGCTGTCGCCGGAGGAAGAGTCACCGTAGTTGGACGAGCCGTGGATGGCGTCGAGGACAGGCATGTCATCACCCTCGTCACGAATGTCGCCAAGGCCGAGCACCTCGCCGCCGTCGTTGTCCTCAGGATAGCACCCCGCACGGTGACCGTCTTCTCCGAATACCCTCACATAGAGGGTCGTGTTGTCATTGTACTTGAAGTGGAGGGCACACCGCCGGCCCAGGCCGTGCGTGCGGGCAAACGTCAGCCAGCCGCGGGCCAGGACTATGTTGCCCGCAATGGAGACCTCCACCGCGAACCACGAAGCCTTGCTGCAGCAGCCGTCCACCTGCGGCCAAAGACCGCCTCGAGCCGTGGCTGGTAGTTCGCCAGGGAAGAAGCACGGGAGCTGAAGCCAGGTGTCAGCCGGGTTCTCCAACCACACGACGAACTCCGGCAGCACCTCCGCCGAGTGGAAGCACGGCCGGGGAGGCCGCGCGACCATGGCGAGCCTCCCTTCATCAATAGGGCTGCCACGGCCTGGGTGATGACCCACAAGTGTAGGGGATCTATCATAGTCCTTTCGATAAGTAAGAGTGTCGAACCCAACGAGGAGCAGAAGGAAATGACAAGCGGTTTTCAGTAAGGTATTCTCTACAAGCACTGAAATTGTAGGTAACAGATAGTTTTGTGATAACATAATATGTAACGGGTAACAAGCAATGAAAGTAAATAAGGTGCAGCAAGGTGGCCCAATCCTTTTTGTACCAAAGGACAAGCCTGGACAAGTTCTTATATAGAGAAAAGCGAACTCAAGGACACATGGGAATTATCGTCAAGCTAGTTTTCATCATGTTCATATGATTCGCGTTCGTTACTTTGATAATTTGATATGTGGGTGGACCGGTGCTTGGGTACTGCCCTTTCTTGGACAAGCATCCCACTTATCATTAACCCCTATTGCAAGCATCTACAACTACAAAAGAAGTATTAAGGTAAACCTAACCATAGCATGAAACATATGGATCCAAATCAGCCCCTTACGAAGCAACTTATAAACTAGGGTTTAAGCTTCTGTCACTCTAGCAACCCATCATCTACTTATTACTTCCCAATGCCTTCCTCTAAGCCCAAATAATGGTGAAGTTTCATGTAGTCGATGATCACATAACACCACTAGAGGAGAGAACATACATCTCATCAAAATATCGAACGAATACCAAATTCACATGACTACTAATAGCAAGACTTCACCCATGTCCTCGGGAACAAACATAACTACTCACAAAGCATATTCATGTTCATAATCAAAGGGGTATTAATATGCATTAAGGATCTGAACATATGATCTTCCACCAGATAAACCAACTAGCATCAACTACAAGGAGTAATCAACACTACTAGCAACCCACAGGTACCAATCTGAGGTTTTGATACAAAGATTAGATACAAGAGATGGACTAAGGTTTGAGAGGAGATGGTGCTGGTGAAGATGTTGATGGAGATTGACCCCCTCCCGATGAGAGGATCGTTGGTGATGATGATGGTGATAATTTCCCCCTCCCCGGAGGGAAGTTTCCCCGGCAGAACAGCTCCTCCGGAGCCCTAGATTGGTTCCGCCAAGGTTCCGCCTCATGGCGGCGTAGTTTCGTACCGTAAGCTTGCTTTTGATTTTTTTTCAGGGTAAAAGACTTCATATAGCAGAAGATGAGCACCGGAGGGCTGCCAGGTGGCCCACGAGGCAGGGGGCACGCCCTGTAAGGGTGGGCGCGCCCCCCACCCTCGTGGCCAGGGTGTGGGCCCCCTTTGGTACTTCTACTGCTCAATAATTATCATTAATTCCAAAAATGACTTTCGTGGAGTTTCAGGACTTTTGGAGCTGTGCAGAATAGGTCTCCAATATTTGCTCCTTTCCAGCCCAGAATCCCAGCTGCCGGCATTCTCCTTCTTCATGTTAAACCTTGTAAAATAAGAGAGAATCTCTACTCCTAATGGAGCAGTTGGTGAATAGTCTGCTGGTTATTTTTCGCTGGTTTTTTTTCGCTTCACCACTTTCGTTGGTTTTATTTCGCTGGTTTTATTTCGTCTCCCTCCCACCTGCCTTTTCGCTTCACCACCCACATAAAACCATCTAATTAGTTACCATATAAAAAATAAATCACAATCAATCAAGTATTGATGGACCACCCACATAAACCCATCAGATTAGTTACCATATAAAAAATAAATCATAATCAATCAAGTATTGATGGGATATTTCCTTATATTGATGTGATTTTTCCTTTCTTATCATCAATCATCTCTACTGCCTAAAAAAATGCGTAGCTTTCCTTTTCCTACCAACCGACCACGTCCCGGCTCCCTACGTCCGCCCTTGTTGCTCTGCCTCCCGCACGAAAAAAACCCTCTTGTTTGACCTCCCCCAAACCCCGCACAATGGAAAAACCCAACCGCTTGCTTCCCCTCCTCTCGACCGCTCCATACATCCAGATCGCAGCCCCATCCTCATCCTCCTGTCACGTCACGGCGGCCGATGGACTGCCGCCACCACCCTCCTACACTCTCGCCGCTGCCTCCGTCGCCACCAATCCCGGCGAAGGCGCTGTTGCTGCTATGTTACCTCCTTTCCCCATCCAAGCCTGACCATGGCAACGACGCCCTCTCATGTGTCCCGCGGTGAGGTTTGCGGAGGCGCGACCACAATCCAGTAGGGATCTCACCGCGGACCCGTTCGCTGGGATGGGTGTTGCCTTCGTTGCGAATGGGGTCAAAGGGAGGGACTACTTCATCGTCAAGGTCGGTGAGGCAGCGGCTGATTGGGAGCCCGGTTGTGAACATGGGAGTTCGTCCCCATGGAGGCGGCGGCCGTGGAGATTGGATGTGAAGCAACCCCACTTGCCGGTGGTGGAGGCTTGCCGTCCATGTGCTCCTTTCTTCTCCAGGTATCCCCATTCCTTGCCTCCCATTACAAAAGCAAGCATGAATGAGAGCAGGGGCTGATTTTCATCAATTCATTTCTCATATTTTTAGTTGCTTTTTTGAGATTATACAAGATGTTGCCGATCTGTTTTGTCAAATTACTTGGATCGTCTTATGGAATTGACAACCATCGTATTTTTCACCTCATGTTATTTCTTAATCCTTGTCCCACTAGGCATCCACTACATGTTTGGTAATGACGTGATGTTGAGGCGGCTAGGAGAAGCTCAGCAGCCAGATCAAGGGCTATCGAGATGGATCTGGGAGCTAAGCATTAGTTCTTCTGTTAAATTTTGGTTATTATCTTTTCTATTGTTACGATTGTGGGATGGTTGATTTTGACTCGGTGTAACATTTGCATTTGTTTCTCCAGCTTGTTGGCGTAGATGCGTGGCACTGCGGCAACTAATCAAGAGCGAGGGCAGTGCACATCAGAGCTACGCTGAATGTAGTGAGCCAACCACGAATTGGGTATGTTCACATGAGGGATGGGAGAGGAGAGGAACATTAACATTTTTCATCATTTGGATGAAAATTTCAGTTCGTAGTTTCTCCGTACATGGCAACACACTAGCGGTACTCATGGGCTTAGGATGAAAGTAGAGCCAGCAGAATCAGTAGGTTGGATGGGAAGGCGGTTGTTGCCCTTGTCCCTTGGTGCTAGCCTATCGTGGCGGCCTCACTAACTTGCTCATTGCGAATACGAGTTCGTGGGGTCGCGAGTTGCTGCAGATTTGTTTTTATCACTTTTTACAATATTTATTGATGTATCCCTAACACATCGAGTCATTTTTGCTTCGATTTCCCATATACGCCAGCCTAAATATCTCATGGTCAGAATATTGAACTCTTAAAGTTAATTCCCTCAGTTCTGGTGGCAAATATAATACACATAATTCATATTGTTATGCACTAGCGTGTGTGTGTGAAATAGATGAGTTATGGTCCCGTATCCAATAAGATGGATATGTGTGTGTGTTAGAGAGAGGGAGATGGGGAGAGAGAGTGAGGAAGAGGGAGGGAGAGAGTGTGTGTGAGGATTTGATGGTAAAAAAGCTCGCCAATGTCGTAATATTGAACTCTTAAAGTTAATGTGGCCCCGTTGCAACGCACGGGCGTTCTTCTAGTAGCCATAAGTATTGTGACATAACGTGTAATAACAGCCCATAATGCAATAAATATCGATATAAAAGCATGACGCAAAATGGACGTATCAACTCCCCCAAGCTTAGACCTCGCTTGTCCTCAAGCGGAAGCTGATATGAAAAAATATGTCCACATGTTTAGAGATAGAGGTGTCGATAAAAATAAAATACGGACATGAGGACATCATGATCATTCTTATAACAGCAACATATATATATAATTTGTCATATGATTTATTATGCTCAAGTAACAATCTATCCACAATGTCAAGTATGAATCAGAAACTTCATTGAGAACTAACAAACTATAATCTCAGTCATTGAAGCAATTGCAATTTATCATAACATCGGAAAGAGTCAATAATAGAGCTTTTCAGCAAGTCCACATAGTCAACTATCATTTAGTATTCCACAATTGCTAACACTCACGCAATACTTATGGTTATGGAGTTTTAATCGGACACAGAGAAAGATAGGGGCTTATAGGGTTGCCTCCCAATGTTTTACCTCAAGGGTAATGTCAACAATAATAGTTCATGCTAACTTACATCCAATTGGATATATATATCAGGACCTTTCCAAGACAAGGTGCTTGCCAAAGGATAAAATAAAAATGGAAAGGTGAAGATCACCTTGACTCTAGCATAATGTAAAAGACATAAAGTAAAAGATAGGCCCTTCGCAGAGGGAAGCAGAGGTTGTCATGTACTTTTAGGGTTGGATGCATGAAATCTTAATGCAAAAGAACGTCACTTTATATTGCCACTTGTGATATGAACCTTTATTATGCAGTCCGTCACTTTTATTATTTCCATATCACATGATCGTATAAACTTATTTTCTCCGCACTAATAAGTCATACATATTTAGAGAGCAATTTTTATTGCATACAACATGACAGCTTACTTGAAGGATCTTACTCAATCCATAGGTAGGTATGGTGGACTCTCATGGCAAAACTGGGTTAAGGATATTTGGAAGCACAAGTAGTATCTCTACTTGGTGCAAGGAATTTGGCGAGCATGAGGGGGAAAGGCAAGCTCAACATGTTGGACGATCCATGACAATGTACTTTAACTGAGATGTGAGAAAACATAACCCACTACGTTGTCCTCCTTGTCCAACATCAACTCTTTAGCATGTCATACTTTAATGAGTGCTCACAATCATGAAAGATGTCCAAGATAGTATATTTATATGTGAGAACCTCTCTTTCGTTATTACTTCCTATTAATTGCAACGTTGACCAAAACTATGTTTACCAACTCTCAACAACTTTTAATCATCATACTCTTTATATGTGAAGTCATTACTGTCCATAAGATCAATATGAACTCTTTTATTTCTTTTTATCTTCTTTTATGCACTTAAGATCATAGCAAGATAGCAAAGCCCTTGACTCAACACTAATATTTATTATATATATCTCACAGACTCGATTACATAGAGGGATCACAAAGCAAAACTCAAAACTAATTCATACCAGAACTTTATTCTACTAGATCAAGATATTACCAAAAGGATCGAACTAAGAAAAACGGTAAAGATAGGAGTGTGATGGTGATACGATACCGGGGCACCTCCCCCAAGCTTGGCAATTGCCAAGGGGGGGGCCCATACGCATGTGATTATGTCCTCGGAGGTGGTGAAGAAGGAGTTGTTGATGATGTAGGCTTGTCGTCCGTCTTCCAAGGCATAGGCTCACCATCATAGAAGGATGATCGAGTCTCCGGGATCCTCAAATCTGCAGCCGAACTCATCCTCTTGAATCTATATTTATACTCACAGTTTTGGTTTTGCAGGTCATAGATCTGGGCTTGTAGGTGCTCGATTTTCTCATGAAGCTTGAAGATGGTCTCCTCAATGTTCTTGGCATCCAGCTTGTGGTTGTTGGTGAACTCCGCGATCATCATCTGGTTGGTGTTAAGTCCGCGCTCAACCATCCCTTGGCACTTGAAAACTTGTTGTTCCATCGCTTCGAGCTTTGTCTCCACGCTTCCGGTACTCCTTGGTCCCTCCACGTCGCGGATGTGCAGCACCCCCTCACGCATCTCAATGGTTTGAGGATGATGCAGCACCTCCACGAGGTAGGGGTTAATGACCCTCTCGAAAAACTTGTCCTTGGGAGCGCTTGAAGATGTCATGGTGCTCTAGATCTGTCAGAAAAACAGCTCGAAACATAGACAGAGGATATTTGCATGATACGATGGTCAAAACCTTCGGGAGATTATATAATGAATTTTTACCGACCAAAAGGAGTATCGTGGAAGAAAACGGAGTCCGGAGAGCACACGAGGTGCCCACGAGGCAGGGGGGCGTGTCCAGTAGGGTAGGGCACGCCCTCCACCCTCCTTGACGCCTCGTGTCCTTCCCGGACTACTTCTTATTTTCCTATTTTCTTAAATATTCCAAAACGGAGAAAATTGCTATTAGAACTGTTTTGGAGTCGGTTTACTTACCGTACCACATACCTATTCCTTTTCGGAGTCTGAAACGTTCTGGACAGTGTCCCTTATGTATTCCTCCGGGGTTATGGTGTCAATAACATTAGTTTCAACATTTATAGGATTACCTAAGATATGATGTTTGATTCTTTGACCGTTCACCACCTTCGGATTTGTGCCTTCGAAGTTTTTGATTTTTATGGCACCAGAACGATATACCTCCTCGATAACGTGAGGACCTTCCCACTTAGAGAGAAGTTTTCCTACAAAAAATCTTAAACGAGAGTTGAATAGCAACACATAATCACCTACATTAAACTCACGCTTTTGTATCCTTTTGTCATGCCATCTTTTAACTTTTTCTTTAAACAACTTGGCATTCTCATAGGCTTGGGTTCTCCATTCATCAAGTGAGCTAATATAAAATAACCTCTTCTCACCGGCAAGTTTGAAATCATAATTGAGCTCTTTAATAGCCCAATATGCCTTATGTTGTAGCTTGAGAGGTAAGTGACATGCTTTTCCATAAACCAGTTTATATGGAGACATACCCATAGGATTCTTATATGCAGTTCTATAGGCCCATAATGCATCATCAAGTTTCTTGGACCAATTCTTTGTAGATCTATTAACAGTCTTTTGCAAAATTAATTTGATCTCTCTATTACTCAATTCCACTTGACCACTAGACTGTGGGTGATAAGGAGATGCAATTCTATGATTAACATCATACTTAGCAAGCATTTTACGAAAAGCACCATGAATAAAATGTGAACCACCATCAGTCATGAGATTTCTAGGGACTCCAAACCTCGGAAAAATAACTTCTTTAAGCATCTTAATAGAGGTGTTATGATCATCACTACTAGTTGGAATAGCTTCTACCCACTTAGTAACGTAATCAATAACAGCTAAAATGTGTGTATATCCATTAGAGGCAGGAAACGGACCTATATAATCAAAGTCCCAAACATCAAATGGTTCAATAACAAGAGAATAATTCATAGGAATTTCTTGACGTCTACTAATATTACCAATTCTTTGACATTCATCACAAGACAAGACAAACTTACGGGCATCCTTGAAGAGAGTAGGCCAATAAAAACCGGATTGCAATACCTTATGTGCAGTTCTATCTCCAGCGTGGTGTCCTCCATATGCCTCGGAGTGACACTTGCGTAGGATCTGTTCCTGTTCATGCTCGGGTACACAACATCTAATAACACCATCTACTCCTTCTTTATAAAGGTGTGGGTCATCCCAGAAGTAATGTCTTAAATCATAAACTAGGTGGTATAAATTTAGCAACAATATAATTAGCATAATCAGCATACCATGGAGCAGTATGAGAAGCATTTATGACAGCTAATTGTTCATCAGGAAAGCTATCATCAATAGGTAGTGGGTCATCAAGAACATTCTCTAACCTAGACAAGTTGTCTGCAAATCAAATTCTTGTAGCAAGAGAACCCATCTAATAAGTCTAGGCTTAGCATCTTTCGTTTCCATTAGATATTTAATAGCAGCATGATCAGTGTGAATAGTTACTTTAGAATCAACAATATAAGGTCTAAACTTATCACAAGCAAATACAACTGCTAAGAATACTTTTTCAGTAGTAGCATAATTTCTCTGAGTAGTGTCTAGAGTTTTACTAGCATATTGAATAACATTTAGTTTCTTATCAACTCTTTGTCCTAGAACAGCACCTATAGCATAATCGCTAGCATCACACATAATTTCAAAGGGTAAATTCCATTCAGGTGGCTGAATAATAGGCACAGAAATCAAAGCTTTCTTAAGTATTTCAAATGCTTCTACACAATCATCATCAAAGACAAAAGGAATATCTTTTTGCAATAAATTAGTCAAAGGCCTAGACATTTTAGAAAAATCCTTAATGAACCTCCTATAAAAGCCAGCATGACCAAGGAAACTTCATATACCTTTAATGTCCTTGGGACATGGCATCTTTTCAATAGCATCAACTTTAGCTTTATCAACTTCAATACCTCTATCCAAAATTTTATGCCCCAAGAAAATGCCTTCATTAACCATAAAGTGGAACTTCTCCCAATTCAAAACAAGACTAGTATCTTCGCATCTCTGCAAAACTCGATCAAGGTTGCTCAAGCAATCATCAAAAGAGGATCCATAAACGTAGAAATCATCCATGAATACCTCACAAATCTTTTCACAAAAGTCAGAGAATATAGCCATCATGCATCTTTGAAAGGTAGCAAGTGCATTACATAAACCAAAAGGCATACGTCTATAAGCAAAAGTACCTAAAGGGCAAGTAAAAGTAGTCTTTGCTTGATCATCCGCCGGCACAAGTATTTGAGAGAAACCACAGTAACCATCTAGAAAGCAGAAATGTGTATGTTTGGATAATCTTTCTAGCATTTGATCAATAAAAGTTAAAGGGTAATGATCTTTTTTAGTAGCTTTAGTTAATTTACGGAAATCAATTACCATCCTATAATCTGTAATAATTCTTTGTGGGATCAATTCATCTTTATCATTGGGAATAACAGTAATACCTCCCTTCTTAGGGACACAAATGGACAGGACTTACCCACTGACTATCAGCAACGAGATAAATTATACCTACCTCAAGGAGCTTTAGTATCTCCTTTCTAACCACTTCTTTCATCTTAGGATTTAACCGTTGTTGATGATCTCTAACTGGTTTGGCATCTTCGTCCAAATTTATTTTATGTCGGCATAAAGGTGGACTAATGCCCTTAAGATCATCAAGAGTATATGCAATAGCAGCACGGTGCTTCTTCAGAGTTTTCAATAATCTTTCCTCTTCCTGCTCTGAAAGGTTAACACTAATAATAACAGGATATATCTTATTTTCATCAAGATAAGCATATTTAAGAGTACCAGGTAAAGGTTTAAGCTCAAACACGGGATCACCCTTGGGTGGAGGGAGATCCCCTAGGATTTTAACAGGCAAGTTGTGTTTCAAAATAGGACCCTATTTAAAGAATACTTCGTCTATCTCCCTTATTTAATTCATGAACATATCATTTTCATGGTCTAGCAAATACTGTTCTAATGGATCAGTAGGAGGCACGGCAATAGAAGCAAGACCAATAATTTCATCCTTACTAGGCAATTCTTTATCACGGGGTTGTCTACGAAATTTAGCAAAATTGAACTCATGAGACATATCTCCTAAGCCAATCGTAACAACATACTTTTCGCAATCAATCCTAGCATTAACAGTATTCAATAAGGGTCAACCAAATATAATGGGACAAAAGTCATCTTGTGGGGAACCAAGAACAAGAAATTCAGCAGGGTATTTAACATTCCCACACAAGACTTCAACATCTCTAACAATCCCAATTGGTGAAATAATATCTCTATTGGCAAGCTTAATTGTAACAACAATATCTTCTATCTCAGCAGGTGCAATGTCATGCATAATTTCTTTATATAAGGAGTGAGGTATTTCACTAGCACTAGCACCCATATCACATAAGCTTTAGCATAATCCTTTATCGTAACAAGGAAAGGTGGTCTCTCAACATAAGTAGTAGGCACAATAGGATCATTATAAGTGATAGTCTTTTCTTCAACTGTAACAGGTGCAACTACTTTTACTTTAGTGGGAGGATTATATTTAAACCACTTCTCCTTAGGAAGATCAATGTGAGTAGCAAATGATTCACAGAAAGAAGCTACTATCTCAGAGTCAAGTCCATATTTAGTGCTAAATCCATGGAAGGCATCGATATCCATAAAAGATATAACACAATCAAACTTAGGTGTCATACCTGACTCCTTACCATTGTCGGAATCCCAATCTTCAGAGTTGTGTTTAATTCTTTCCAATAAATCCCACTTGAATTCAATATTCTTCATCATATAAGAACCATCACAAGAAGTATCGAGCATGGTGCGATCATTGAGAGAAAGCGGAGTATAAAATTTTTGAATAATCATTTCTCTTGAGGGCTCATGATTGGGGCATGAATATAACATTGACTTAAGCCTCCCCCAAGCTTGAGCGATGATTTCTCCTTCGCGGGGCTAGAAATTATGTATATAATTACGATCACGATGAATAAGATGCATAGGATAAAACTTCTGGTGAAATTCCAATTTCAATCGTTTATAGTCCCAAGATCCCATATCATCACATAGCCTATACCATATCAATGCATCTCCCTTCAAACATAAAGGGAAGACCTTCTTCTTAACAACATCATCGGGCATACCTGCAAGCTTTAATAATCCACAAACTTCATCCACATAGATAAGGTGTAATCGGGATGCAATGTTCCATCTCCTGCAAAGGGATTAGCTAGCAGTTTCTCTACCATACCCGAAAGAATTTCAAAGTAAACATTTTCAGTAGGTTCAGTAGATTGAGGAGCAACTCTTTGCTCTACTGGTCGGGGTGAAGATACCCCGAACAAGCCCCTCAAAGGATTAGTTTCCATAGTAACAAGTGACGGTAAATTTCAGCACACTATATAAATGTTTCCTTACCAAGTTCCACTCACCAAAGGCGCTTCACTTCCCGGCAACGGTGCCAGAAAAGAGTCTGGATGACCCACAAGTGTAGGATATCTATCATAGACCTTTCGATAAGTAAGAGTGTCGAACCCAATGAGGAGCAGAAGGAAATGACAAGCGGTTTTCAGTAAGGTATTCTCTGCAAGCACTGAAATTGTCGGTAACATATAGTTTTGTGATAAGATAATATGTAACAGGTAACAAGCAATGAAAGTAAATAAGGTGCAGCAAGGTGGCCCAATCCTTTTTGTAGCAAAGGACAAGCCTGGACAAGTTCTTATATAGAGAAAAGCGCTCCCGAGGACACATGGGAATTATCGTCAAGCTAGTTTTCATCACGCTCATATGATTCGCGTTCGTTACTTTGATAATTTGATATGTGGGTGGACCGGTGCTTGGGTACTGCCCTTTCTTGGACAAGCATCCCACTTATCATTAACCCCTATTGCAAGCATCCGCAACTACAAAAGAAGTATTAAGGTAAACCTAGCCATAGCATGAAACATATGGATCCAAATCAGCGCCTTACGAAGCAACTTATAAACTAGGGTTTAAGCTTATGTCACTCTAGCAACCCATCATCTACTTATTACTTCCCAATGCCTTCCTCTAGGCCCAAATAATGGTGAAGTGTCATGTAGTTGACGTTCACATAACACCACTAGAGGAGAGACAACATACATCTCATCAAAATATCGAACGAATACCAAATTCACATGACTACTAATACCAAGACTTCACCCATGTCCTCAGGAACAAACATAACTACTCACAAAGCATATTCATGTTCATAATCAGAGGGGTATTAATATGCATTAAGGATCTGAACATATGATCTTCCACCAAATAAACCAACTAGCATCAACTACAAGGAGTAATCAACACTACTAGTAACCCACAGGTACCAAACTAAGGTTTTGGTACAAAGATTGGATACAAGAGATGAACTAGGGTTTGAGAGGAGATGGTGCTGGTGAAGATGTTGATGGAGATTGAACCCCTCCCAATGAGAGGATCATTGGTGATGATGATGGTGATGATTTCCCCCTCTCGGAGGGGAGTTTCCCTGGCAGAACAGCTCCACCGGAGCCCTAGATTGGTTCCGCCAAGGTTCCGCCTCGTGGCGGCGGAGTTTCGTCCCGTAATCTTGCTTATGATTTTTTTTCCAGGGTAAAAGACTTCATATAGCAGAAGATGGGCACCAGAGGGCTGCCAGGTGGCCCACCAGGCAGGGGGGCGCGCTCCCCACCCTCGTGGCCAGGGTGTGGGCCCCCTCTGGTACTTCTTCCGCTCAATAATTATCATTAATTCCAAAATGACTTTCATGGAGTTTCAGGACTTTTGGAGCTGTGCAGAATAGGTCTCCAATATTTGCTCCTTTTCCAACCCGGAATCCCAGCTGCCGGCATTCTCTCTCTTCATGTTAAACCTTGTAAAATAAGAGAGAATAGCCATAAGTATTGTGACATAACATGTAATAACAGCCCATAATGTAATAAATATCGATATAAAAGCATGATGCAAAATGGACGTATCACTTGGCGACTCCCACCGCGTGAAGAGGCGACGTCGCGGCCGCGAGGGGCCACGACGGGTGTCCCGGCGTGCTTGCGGGGGCGGCCGCGCCCCCTCTTGGGCGGCGGTGAGCCGAGTCCCTCCTGGCGGGCCTTCCCCTTCTCTGCGGCCGAGAACCTCTTCGTAGGCGCCATGGCTGTCGCTGCTAGTAATGAAGCAATGGGGAATAAGCGAGCGGAGCAGGAAGAGTTGAGCAACGGGGGCTCCGCCTCCCCTCCTCATTTATAGCAGGAGAAGGCTAACCGGCGACCCCCACGATCGTAGGTAACGATGGTTTTCTCTGCATGCATCAGGGACTCGTCAAGTTGGGCAGTTGCCGAGGCAGCATGGGGAAGCGGAGAAACCCACGTCCCGTCAATTACCACGCGTCAACCAAGGCCGCAGGCTGTTGGGGCCCGCAGCGCTCCGCACTTGCCCCTTGGCTTCGCCCCGAAGCAAAGTCCGAGCGTGTCTTGGGCCCGGGGGCTACTGTCGGCGTCTTGGTAACGGGGGTCCCCAGACTTGCATGCCTGTGGCCCACCGCGTAGCTCCACGAGTGGACCCGTACGGCCCATCTTTATCAGCCAACACTCAAGACCCTCGCGAGGGGACAAGCCTTGCAAGGCGGACGATGCAAGACCTCCTCGGGGGCGGCCTCACTAGGCTGGCTCAGGAGTAGCGGAGAGATCAAGGCAAGGGGCACCTCGCAAGGCTCCTGTGATGCAAGCCATGACGACCAAGGCCAGGCGAGTGCCAGGCGGCCGGCAGCACGCGCAGTGTCCTCGTTTCCTGTTTGGTGCTAAAGAGGCAAGCGCGGGAGAGGAGTCCCGAGGCGTCAAGCAAAGGTTTCCATATCGGTGTAACAAGACCAAGACCAGCAGGATGGCAGGATGGAGGTCATCGTGGAGCCCAAGACAGCTTCACCACTAGAACTTTTGGCAGGCAAAGACCACCTTTAGTCGGGATAACTTGTACTGGTTGTCCCCCTTCAGATTTGGTCGTTGTTGGATCCCTTCCTGCCCAACATTTGGGGAGAGTACTAGGGCCTCTATAAATAGGACTAGCCACCACAGTAGGAGGGAGGAAAAAGAGGGGGGCGGATCATTCAGACCATCCTCACACTCACCAGCTCTTCGAGCCCAAGAACACCTCCCCTCCAGAGGTTGCCCAAGAGGCAATCCACCACCACACACTGGAGTAGGGTATTACACCACATCGGTGGCCCGAACTAGTATAAACCTTGTGTCCCTTATTCTTTGGGTTTGATGCGCTGAGCCTTGAGATCGCAGTGAGGGCGTTAGCTAGGGAAGGGAGAGATCTTCATGCGCACCCCAGAGTTCGAACCTCAAGGGTTTTGCCGGAACCCAAAATCTGACAGGAATTATGAAGTCTCATGTCTTTTAGCCAGCCATAATATATGTGAAATGTGCAATGCCATCCTGTTTAACCAGGCATCATATATTTGAATGATATGTAGCCCATCCTTTTCTTCATTAAATTCCATTTGTCGACAATTTTCATACATTAAACTACTCTTTCTGTGAATCAACCTTTTGAGTGGGTGATGGAAAAATGTGGAGTGAAAACAAGGCCTTCAGAGCAGACAGTGCTACCCGTTGAAGCAGATCTCTTGCTGGGTCCTGATAGCTCCTCGGAGATGGATTCAGAGACAGATGACCAGTCCTATTCCCCCACCCAGGTGTATGCTCTAACTTGGCACAGTTCTACTGCTCATATCATGCATATAGTGTCTTGCATTGCATTGTTTAGACATCATATACACAATATTCAACACTAGCATGTTCTTAGTTCAGACATCATATATGCGAATGCCCTCCGCTTAGCATATAAATCACACATGTGAATTAAATCATGCGATCCTGGTTACTTAGATAACATGTATGTGAATTGTGTCATGCGATCCTGTTTAGTTAGTCATCATATCTTTGAATTATGTTATGCTATGCTATCCAGCTTAGATAGACATCATATATGTGAAATTATGCCATGCTATCCATTTTAGTTAAACAATATACATGTCAACTATTTAATGCCCTCTTTTTCCATGCTATCTATTGCATCTGTCTCTCATACAATGTCTGTACATTCAACTATGTTTCCTGTTTATCAGCCATTTGAATTGGAGCAAGTGATGGCAGTATCTACCTCTTGGTGGAGATAGCACCCCGGTTGTACATGCACGAGAACCAGCCCTACCACACATAACCCACACTCTTACAGATTTTACACCTACTGCAATGGACAGAGAACCACCTTCACCCAATATAACCCCAACCCCAGCAGATAGTAACCGAGTTCCTATTGACACAGCACCATCTCCACCACAGAGCTCCCAAACAAGGGCAGTTAGTAAGGCAGCTCCAGTGCCCAAAGCGCCAGTACTACCACGATGAACCCCAACTCCACCAGTTAGTACACCTATTCCCATGGAGGAAGCACAACCAGCCATTCATAGTTTAGCATCTATTGCATTTGATGTTGTTACTATGTGTGTATCTTCCCATCAAGGAAATATTATACTAAAGATGAAGGAAAATTCTAGATGCAGGTGTTTGTCCAGGAGTTATGTGTAAGTAATGTTATTCATGGCAATTGCTTTGCTTTGTCCCATACATTCTATCTCCATGATTGTTATAATACAGCAAATTTTCCCATTTTTCTCTATAGAGAAGGATCGATTTGGAAACTCAAGATGAGGTAACATGTGCTAATACCTCTACTATCTTCAAGAATGCTTGGTGGTAGTATCGGAATTACCTGAAGAAAACGTACTTCACTGGCAAAGAAACTCATCAAATTCCCTTACGTTCTCCTGAGACACATTTACTGGACGATGACTGGGAACGCCTTGTTCTTTACCGGTCCCAAACCAAGAATTTGGTAAGGTCTATGAGCTCATTTTATTTTAAGTACTATATGCTTGCGTCTTATTATACAACTATTCATGTAGAACACATGCTTAAACCTGAAGAACAACTATACTTTGTTCCAATTTTGACGGCAGTGTATGTAATATGCTGCTTTGTTCCCTATATTTTCACTTGTGGCGAAATTTGATGCCCAGTAGATGTAATATCTGTAATAGCTGTAGTAGGCTAGCGTTAGTTGCTTGCTTATTTATTTCCTTATTGTCTTGTTTAGTTGTTTGCTTGTAGTCACTACAGTTCTTTTTCCGCATTTTTCTAGTGGCCACAATAACCTATTTTTGGTAACTAGGCCACAATAATCATGGCAACACACGGACTGTTGTAACCATGGGCCTCCTACGGGACGTAGGATCCGTGGGCCTTCTACGGGTCGTTGGATACATGGGCCTTCTACGGGCCATAGGATCCATGGACTTTCTATGGGCCGTATGATCCATGGGCCTTCTACGGGCCGTAGGATCCATTGGTATTCTATGGGCCGTAGGATCAATGGGCCTTCTACGGGGCGTATAATCATTTCGCCAAACATGGGTTGCACTATTCGTGGACCATAACGGGCAGTTAATAGGTCGTATTTGATAACGCTATGAAAACAGCCCAACGGATTAATGGGCCACAAACGGGCCGAATGTAACCACGGGCTGTATTTGGCCCACAAACGGAACAGGCCAGTAACGGACCGTATCTAACCATTCTAGAAATGAGCCCAAGAATAAATGGGCCCTTAGAAGGCCGAAAGTTAACACGGGCTGGAAAGAGCCGATGGAATAATGGGCCGTTAATGGGTATAAAGCGATACATTGTTCATTGTGGGCCAGTTTCATCTCGGGCCTTTAATGGGCCGAGAGTTACAAAGGGCCTCATATGGGCCGAAAGACATCATGGGCCATACATGGGCTGGAAGTTACAACGGGCTGGAATCATATTGGATAGCCCAGATGAAGCTACTGGGCTTAAGTCCGATAGGCCGTAACGGGCCGGTAGTTAGCGGGCCGTAAATGGGCTACATACGAACATGCCATTAACAAGCTTTCTGTGGGCCGGCCCGTTACCTTTTGACCAAGTCAAATGGGTCGGCCTTTTCATCGGAATGGGCCTCTGTTGGGCCGTGCCACGTGTCGACGTATCATAGGCGCCTCCTGTCGAATGAGTGGATGACATCTGCCCTAACGGTGAGCCAACACGTGTTTCCTCTGGCCAATGAGAATTTTACACGTGGAAAATACCCATTGGTCCGGGCTATTAATGGGTTATCGGATCCAAAACCGTACCCGATAGCTTAATAGTTACCTGTTACGGTGGATGCCACGTGTCGGTCACCCTTGACGAAAGCACTTCTATGACGCGCGATTTATCATCATGGAAGTGGACACTTCCATGATGATAATTTTGGTAATGTCATGGAACACTTCTACGACAGCACAAGTATGACTATCTTGATTCTGGAATAAAATCGTCATGGATGTACATGCATGACAGAAAACGTGACCTACTGTGACAAACACGTATCATCACGGAAGTGTATCTTTTTGTAGTGTATTAAGCGTCTCGATCTATCCCTATAGATTTTGATGCTAATATATAAGCAGCTTCACTGAGGTCTTTCAATGAAAAATTCTTATTCAAGTATCCATTTATGATATCCAGAAATTCTATATAACAATATGTCATCCACATATAATATCAGAAATGCTACAGAGCTCCCACTCACTTTCTTGTAAATACAGGCTTCACCGTAAGTCTGTATAAAACCATATGCTTTGATCACCTCATTAAAGCATATATTCCAACTCCGAGATGCTTGCACCAGTCCATAGATGGATCACTGGAGCTTGTACACTTTGTCAGCACCTTTAGGATCGACAAAACCTTCAGGTTGTATCATATACAACTCTTCTTTAAGAAATCCATTAAGGAATGCAGTTTTGACATCCAATTGCCAGATTTGATAATTATAAAATGCAGCAATTGCTAACATGATTTGGACCGACTCAAGCATCGCTACGGGTGAGAATGTCTCATCGTAGTCAACCCCTTGAACTTGTCGAAAACCTTTTGCAACATGTCGAGCTTTGTAGATAGTGACATTACCATCAGCGTCTGTCTTCTTCTTGAAGATCCATTTATTCTCAATGGCTTGCCGATCATTGGGAAAGTCCACCAAAGTCCATTCTTTGTTCTGATACATGGATCCTGTAATGCCCCGAATCCGATGCGCCAGGTGTCTTCCAGCTATTCATCGTTGTTGCCATGTCATTTTCTTGCGTGTTGCATTTTGCCATGTCATCATCTGCATTTCATCTGCATGTTTTTCAAAACTTGCATCCGGTCATTTTCCCCGTTGTCCGTTTCGCGATCTGACACTCTCACACACGCCCGTCGCCCCTCTCAGACCTTGTTTAATGAGCGGGAGAAAAACATTCTCGGAATGGGTCGAGATTTGCCGAGTGGCCTTGGTTAGACCGCCCGTCAAATTTCGTTCCATTTGGAGGTCGTTTGATGCCCCAACGGTTAACCGAGCTAACCGAAACCCCTTCTCTTTGCAGCCCAACACCTCTTCCCACAACTCATGAGCCCATCCAAACCCCCTCCATGCTCTCGGTCGTTCGATCACGATCGTGTGGGCAAAAACCGCACCTCATTTGGACACTCCTAGCTCCCTCTACCTATAAATATGTTATCCCCTCCGATTTTTTGCGCAGTCCAAACCGTAGCCCCGCTCCCCTCGCGCCGCTGGACATGTCCGCTCCCTCGCCGGACATGTCTAGCCGCCCACCCCGACGTATCGGGCGCCGCCACATGTCCCCTATGCCCCGCCTCTCTCTCCTCCGCCGCCGCCGGCCCGCGGGGCCCGATCCTTCGCCGCCGCATCTCCCGCTGCGCCCGAGCCGCCGTGGCCGAGGCCCGCGCGCGCCCGCGCGAGCCCGTCCGGCTGCCGCCGCCGTGTTCCCGCGCCTCCGCCTCCGTGTCGTAGCACCGCCGCCGCGCGCCCCGAGGACCTCGCCGCGCCACCCGCCCCGACGACCTCGCCGCGCCGCCCCGCCGCTCCTCCGTCGCCGCCGGCTGGATCCGGCCAGATCCGACCCGGGGTGCCTTGCTGCCGACCTTGCCGGCGTCCTCCCCGGCTTCCGCGAGCTCTGGCCGCCTTCCCCCTCAACTCCGGCGAGAACCCCGGCCATCCTCGGAGTTCGTGCCGCGAAACCCTAGATCCATTTTGCGAGGTGATTTTCTGCCAAGTCCCAAAATAATTATATTCTGGTGCTTTGTTCATCATGCTATAACTTCATGTGTGCTGCTCCTATTTGTGCATATAATATGTCAAAATGTTCACAATGAGATGCTCTTCATTTTGTTCCATTGTTCCATGCTTGTTTATGTCCATCTTGATGCCATTATCATCGTTGCACGAGTGCTATATGATGTTAACTGATGTCTGTTAACAGAACTTGTTGTTTTGTCTTTTTCATTGCATTTTGTGTGTGCATCCTATGAGCTTGATGTCTACATGAGTTTTGAGCTACATCATGCCATCTTCACATTGGTGCAATAAATGTATTTTTGTTAGTCTTGTAGTGAGTGCATCGAGCTCGTGAAGAAGGGTACTTGATGTTACTGTTTTGCTAGGCTAAATCTGTTATATAATGATGCTATTTAAACCTGCTGCTACAAGTCATTCTATGCATAATCTGGATATGTTCACTAAGGATCTTTTCTTATACATGTCATGCTATATCCATCCATGCCCTTGGTTGCATTTATAGCCTGATCTAGCTTGTTGTAATCTTTCTCTCAAATTGCTAAATAATGTTGCTGTCAACCTGTTAACATTAAGTTCAGTTTGGCCATGTGTTTTTCTAGTGATCCATGCACCCTATGAACTTGCTATTGCCATTCCTAGCTTCATACATATGTCATCTTAGTGTTGGTTGACTTCACATTCCATGAAATGCTCTGTGGAGAGTGGTACAAGCTCACCAACATGCCTACTTATCGTTGTTCCTGCCATGTACTGTTATTCTGAATCTGTCATATCATTTGCCATGTTTGCATGGATGGTACCATGTTCTCTGTTGATCTTTGGAATTAGTTCAGTAAGGGAGATTTGTTCTTTGTCTTTAGTGTTAGCATGTCATGCTCTATTTTTGCCATGATAGCTTGCTGTAACATGTTGTTTGATAGCTCTAAACATTGAAACCTGATGTTATTTCTGTCATGTCCAGTGATTTCTGCCAAGTCTGTGAAACTGTTATTATTTTCAATCTTGCCATGTCCTTTTGAGCATGTTCTAGTGATTTCTGGAGATAGCTCAGTGTTCACGTTTCGTCATGCTTCGTATGTACATCATGTCCATGTATTTTGTTTTCATGTTGAGGTGTTGTAGCATATCGTTTTGATGCTTGCTAGATGCCTAGTTGCTGTTTTGGACACCTTGTCCTTTAAACTTGTTTCATGTGTATGTGTTGAACCATTGCTCCGTTTTGAGTGTGCCTTATATGAAACTTGCTTGATTTCGCATGTAGTTTCATCTTATTCTATTACATCCATGTTTTGAGAGTGTTTGCTTGATGTTTGAATGCATTTTGCATCAATGCCATGGTTAACTTGTTTTGCTCATATCTTCTACACCGTAGCTCTGAACTAAATGAACTTTATATGTAACTTGACTAGAATTTTGTGTAGATCATCTTGGTGCATCTTAACTTGCCATTTAACAACTGGAACATAAGGTTTATTCAGATCTGGACCTATTTCGAAATTTGCATACACTACTAGGGAAAAGCCTATACACAGAATCTTACCAGTAGCGCTCCCTAAAATACCACGCTACTGCTATTTAGCAGCAGCGCGTGTTAGAGAAACGCGCTGCTGACAGGAAAATAGCAGTAGCGCGTCCACCTCAAACCGCGTTGCTGCTATAATTGCCATGACCTCGCCCCCCGCTAGTTATAGCAGTAGCGCACTTTATTGAACAGCGCTACTGCTATAGAAGTTAGCGGCAGTGCACTTATGGGAAAACCGCTACTGCTTAGATCAGCCCACAAGTTTAGTCCCACCTCGCTCCCTGAACAGGGTGTTTACCACCTTAAATATGTTATTTCTGAAACTACCACAACCAGTTGGTCTTCACTGAACTCTATGTATAAAATTTGTGGCCGCAATATGAGTCCTCTTCGGTTCCTACCGGATAGGACTCATATTGACAATTCAGATTGTACACAAAAAGATCATTGATGGCCAATGTATTTTTGCATTGACGTATTTTTTGTATAGTTACACTTAGCAGTAGCGGTTTATGTGCAACGCGCTACTGCTATTCTAATTATCTGTAGCGCGTTTCGGCAAACGCGCTACAACTATCCCTACCTTATCCCCACGCACACGACCGGCACCCTCACTCACACTCTCACTCTCGCCCCCCGTGCCGATAACCGTCGTCGTGCATCGCCATCGCCGCCTTCGTCCGTCCGCCGCCGAGGTACTCCCCTCCTTCCGTCCCTCCTCCCTCCTCCTCGCACATCCTCCCTCCGTCTGCGGCTGCCCCTCCCTCCTCCGCCGCCGCCCTCCTCCCTCCGCCTATGGCCGCCCTCTCCCTCCCCCACCGGCAGCCCTCCTCCCACCGCCCTCGACCTCGCCGCCCCTAGCTACCTCTCCGTTGCCCCCACCCCCTGCCACTAGTTAGTACCAGATTTAGTAGTTGTAGATGTTAATTTAGGGTTCATAGCTAGTACTAGATGTTAATTTAGTTAGTACTAGATTTTTAGTAGTAGTAGATGTTAATTTAGGGTTCATAACTAGTTTAGTAAGTAAATTAATAAACTAGTTGAAGTAGTTGAATTAATAGAACTAATGTATTTTTAGTAAGATAATTAATATAACTAGTTGAACTACTTTATTTTTAGAAAGAACTAGTTTTTTCTATTTATAGTAAGTGTTTATTTAGTAAGAACTAGTTGAATTAATAAAACTAGTTGAACATGTCATATTTGTTGTTATTTTTTAGTTTAAGCAATTATTCGGGATGTATTAGTGATAACTTATATGGTTTCAGGTGACCACCGTCGTCCTCGTCACCGACCCCCTCCGACATCCCCGCCGTCGTCCCCGTCACCGACCCCCTCCGACATCCCCGCCGTCGTCCCATTCACCGACCCCCTCCGACATCAAGGTGAGACCAGCCAAATATCCTTGTATATCTTGTGTTGTTGCTCAAATAGGATATGTGGTTGCCCAAGTGGCCCTTCATGTTCAGTTTACATCTCCGAGTCGCCTATGTTTTGCCGGAGTGTTGATTAATTTCCGTTCTGGTAAATTTCAGGCGCTCGATATGTCCTTTATTAGCAAAGGTCATGCCGGATTTTTTCGTGAATTCTGGCATGACTTGTGCTAGAATATGTACAAGTTTAATCTTTGAATTATGAACGTAGGAAATGTCGTACTCGGACGACGACAGTCTCCCGGGGGAGTGTAGCTGGTGCCACGACGATCGAGGTATGTGCGACAGGTTCATTCGGCTGGACGAAGATCTGCGCTTCAGCATTAAGCTCGAGGAGACCTTCGATTGTGAAACGGTATGCAACAACGACAAGTGTTTTTTTCGTAATTAAGCATGACTTCAACTATTTCAACGTCTAATTTTCGTATTTTACAATTCGACTAGCTTATCCCATGCCATGCAAGATGCTATGTCTTGGAGAGGATGGGTTTTGTAGACCATGAAAATTTCGAAACAAAGAAAATACACCTAAGGACCCATCATGATATGGATTTTGAAGTAAATCTGTGCAATGCTCAGAGCGTAACCCATTTTGGTTGCCAAAATCGGGAAGCACTTTGCAAAATGTATGGTTTTTATGAGGGTATGATTGTCACCATGGATCTTGGTGATCCTGACATCGAGCAAGACAATATGGACATTTGGATCCTTGTTGATACGCTTCCGATTGTACCGCTATGTGAGTTTCTCAAACATAGTTATTAACTAATTTATAGTGTTTATTTCAAAATAGTTGATAGCTTATTTCCATTGACAGCTTATTTTGATTCTTCAAAGACTGTGCGGAAGATGGTAGATAAAACCCACTACACCGATGGCACCGAGTTAACGTATAAGGAGAAAAATCATCTGATCGCATTTTGTACTCTTCTTGAGAATTACAATAACTATTATCGAACTCCTCCAAATTATGGTGAATACGTGCCACTAGTGCATGTGTTGAACCACGGTAACTTCTCTGGAGATACCCTGGTAAGATTTTTTACTATTACGACATCCGTGCATCTTTTGCATACTTCTAAAACTAGTACATCATTGCTAACTACGAAGTTATTATTATGTTTTTCAACAGAAACTCCCGATGGATTGTGTGCCTCATCTGATGTCTCTGCATGGTTGCCTCTCAGTTCTGAACATACTGCCAGGTAAATCTACGGAGCTCACCTGTGCATATCGGATTTCTAAAACCCGTGAACACATGTTCATCAAAGAATGGAAGAAATGTATGGACATTCGCAAGGAGGTTCTTGGAAGTAACATTCAACGAAAGACAAGAATTGGATACAAGCTAATCTCCATTCTCCATAATGGAGAGTCAGGGGCTATCTTTTTTTGCTATTTTACCTTAGAAAATGTAGTATGTCTTAATCGAATGTAATAGGTCCTATGAGGTACAATATGTTTATTATGTGGTAATGTGTTAGAGTTGATAATGATGATCTTGAGGAGGTGTTATGTGATGCCAATGATGAAAACGATGATCTTGAGGAGGTGTTATATGAAAATGATGTATTATGATGATAAGTTGTTAATGATATCATGATGATGATGATATTATTATATCATTGGGTGAAAGAACCGCGGATTAGTTTCAAGTGGATGGACATCCACTTGAAACTAACCCGCGGTTCTTTCCCCCCGTGATGTAATAACTCATTATGATGTAAAAACAATCTCTAAATTCCTGTTGTATGAAAACTTGTGTAAAGGTGTATGAATACAACATGAAATAAAAAAGAAACAAAATACTAAATAATAGTAGTAGCGCGGGAAAGGAGAAGCGCTACTACTAATTACCAGTAGCGTGGTTCTGAAGAAGCGCTACTACTAAGTCAATTTATTAGTAGCGTGGGTCCAGGCGCGCTATTGCTAAGCATTAGCTGTAGCGCCTTATCATTAGCGCTCCTGCCCGCGCTACTGATAGGCCTAAAACCCACGCTGCTGCTAGGCTTTTCCCTAGTAGTGATATGAGGACTTACCGGATTTATTATATGTTCTTTCCGGCCTCATTTAGACTTTCTTTGATGTGTTGCTCTTGTATGCATCATCTTTTACCATGAGTAGCTGCATGTAGCCTTGTCATGCATCATGCTTGGTTGTGCATCATGCCATGTCTATGTGTTGTGTGTTCACCGTGTGTTTGCTTCTTTACGGTTGTGCTCCTTCTCGTTAGTTCCTGTTTCGTTGCGATCGTGAGGATTCGTTCATCTACATTTGGTTCGTCTTTGTGGCTTCATCTTCTTCATGGACTCGTTCTTCTTCCTTATGGGATTTCCGGCAAGATGACCGTTCCCCTTGATCTCACTACTATCATTGCTATGCTAGTTTCTTTGTTCTATTGCTATGTTGCGCTACCTATCACTTGTTCTTCAAGCCTCCCAATTTGCCATGTCATCCGCTAACCTTTTTCACCCTTCCTATCAAACCGTTGCTTGGCTATGTTACCGCTTTGCTCCGCCCCTCTTATAGCGTTGTTAGTTGCATGTGAAGTTGAAGATTGCTCCATGATGGACAGGATTATGTTGGGATATCGCAATATCTCTTATTTAATTAATGCATCTATATACTTGGTAAAGGGTGGAAGGCTCGTCCTTATGCATGGTGTTTTGTTCCACTCTTGCCGCCCTAGTTTCCGTCATACCGGTGTTGTATTCCTTCATTTTGCGTTCCTTACGCGGTTGGGTGATTTGTGGTACCCCCTTGACAGTTCGCTTTGAATAAAACTCCTCCAGGAAGGCCCAACCTTGGTTTTACCATTTGCCTACCTAAGCCTTTTTCCCTTGGGTTTCTAGAGCCCGAGGGTCATCTTTATTTAACCCCCCTCCCCCCGGGCCAGTGCTCCTTTGAGTGTTGGTCCGAACCGAGCAGCCTGCGGGGCCACCTCGGGGAAACATGAGGTCTGGTTTTACTCGTAGCTTGAATTATCCGGTGTGCCCTGAGAACGAGGTACGTGCGACTCTATCGGGATTTGTCGGCACATCGGGCGGCTTTGCTGGTCTTGTTTTACCATTGTCGAAATGTCTTGTAAACCGGGATTCTGAGACTGATCGTGTCTTCCTGGGAGAAGGAATATCCTTTGTTGACTGTGAGAGCTTGTGATGGGCTAAGTTGGGACACCCCTGCAGGGTTTAAACTTTCGAGAGTCATGCCCGCGGTTATGTGGCAGATGGGAATTTGTTAATATCTGGCTGTAGAGAACTTGACACTTGACTTAATTAAAACGCATCAACCGCGTGTGTAGCCGTGATGGTCTCTATTCGGCGGAGTCCGGGAAGTGAACACGGTTTTGGGTTATGTTTGACATAAGTAGGAGTTCAGGATCACTTATTGATCATTGCTAGCTTCACGACCGTTCCATTTGCTTCTCTTCTCGCTCTTATTTGCGTATGTTAGCCACCATATATGCTTGGTCGCTGTTGCTAGTCTTGATACCTATGGTAATGGGATTTCTAAGTCCTCGTGGCTCATAGATTACTACAACAATAGTTGCAGGTACAGGTTGTGTGATGATCCTGACGCGAGAGCGATGTTACTTGTTTTGGAGTTCTTATTCTGCTTATTCTTCGATCAGGGGATAGGTTCCAGGTCGGCAGCTTGGGCTAGCAGGGTGGATGTCGTTTGAGTTTCTGTTTATGTTTCATCCGTAGTCGGATGTTGCTCTTATGTATGATGTTGTTGTATTCGTGTGGCCTTGTGTGCCTCTTGTATGTATCCCCATCTATTATGTAATGTTGATGTAATGATATCCTCCTTGCAAAAGCGTATCAATATGCGGTTCTATCCTTGGTGGGACCTTCGAGTCTCTTTAGGATAGTATCGCATATTTGGCGTGACAGATCCTATCTCAGATTTCATGGCCTCAAGCCATTTATCGGAATCTGGGCTCATCATAGCTTCTTCATAGTTCGTAGGTTTGCCATGGTCTAATAACATGACTTCCGAGATAGGATTACCGTACCACTCTGGTGCGAAAAATGTTCTGGTCGACCTACAAGGTCCAGTAGTAAGTTGATCCGAAGTTTCATGATCATCATCATTATCTTCCTCTCTAATTGGTGTAGGCATCACGGGAACAGTTTTGTTTAACGTGCTACTTTCCAGTTCGTGAGAAGGTATGAATACCTCATCAAGTTCTACTTTCCTCCCACGCACTTCTTTTGAGAGAAACTCCTTCTCTAGAAAGGATCCATTCTTGGCAACAAAGATCTTGCCTTCGGATCTGTGGTAGAAGGTGTACCCAATAGTTTCCTTAGGGTATCCTATGGAGACACACTTCTCTGATTTGGGTTCGAGCTTATCAGGCTGAAGCCTTTTGACATAAGTGTCTCATCCACAAACTTTAAGAAACGACAGCTTAGGTTTCCTGCCAAACCATAGTTCATACGGTGTCGTCTCAACGGATTTAGACGGTGCCCTATTTAACGTGAATGTCGTTGTCTCTAATGCATAACCCCAAACGATAGTGGGAAATCGATAAGAGACATCGTAGAACACACCATATCTAATAAAGTACGGTTATGACATTCGGACACACCATTACGCTGTGGTGTTCCACGTGGTGTGAGTTGTGAAACAATTTCACATTGTTTTAAATGAAGGCCAAACTCTTAACTCAAATACTCGCCTCCGTGATCAGATCATAGAAATATTATTTTCTTGTTATGATGATTGTCTACTTCACTCTGAAATTCCTTGAACTTTTCAAATGTTTCAGACTTGTGTTTCATCAACTAGATATATCCATATCTACTCAAGTCATGTGTGAAGTTTAGAAAATAATGATACCCGCCGCGTGCCTCAACATTAATCAGACCGCATACATCGGTATGTATTATTTCCAATAAGTCATTAGCTCGCTCCATTGTTCCGGAGAATGGAGTTTTAGTCATCTTTGCCATGACGCATGGTTCGCAAGTATCAAATGATTCATAATCAAGTGATTCCAAAAGTCCATCTACATGGAGTATCTTCATGCGCTTTACACCAATATGACCTAAACGGCAGTGCCGCAAGTTTGTTGCACCATCATTATCAACTTTTCATCTTTTGGCATGAATATATGTATCACTACAATCGAGAGTCAATAAACCATTCATATTGGTTGTATGACCATAGAAGGTTTTATTCATGTAAGCATAACAACAATTATTCTTTGACTTAAATGAATAACCTTATTGTAATAAACATGATCTAATCTTGTTCATGCTCAACACAAGCACCAAATAACATTTATTTAGGCTCAACACTTGTCGGTGTACTAGAGTAGGGTTACCCTAGTATCCCGAACTTGTGCACGGGCAGTTGCAGCACCCCGCGGCAAGGCTTGCCGGGTGGCCGCCAAGATCCTCCAGGGTTACTTCGGAGCCATTCAAGAATGCGAAGGCCCCGGCAAGAGGAGCTTGCCGGGAAGGCCAACCGGCCATTCAAGAGCAAAATGTCCAAGCCAAGGAAACAAGCCCCCCGGCAAGAGGAGCTTGCCGGGAAGACCAACTAAGGAATCTCAAGGAACTTGCCGCGACGCGCCACGCGTCCCGGCAAGGCCCGGTGAGCGACAAGCTTCCGGGCGCGACAAGACAGCGACAGCGGCAAGGCGCTTGCCGCGGCAAGCAACCATCCTGTACCCGCGCTCCAGCGCATCCACCTACGTGTTGCCCTGGGGTCTTTTCCAGGGGCGCGTGGCGGATGGCTGTGCAGCCAGGGGTGCATGGTGGCCAGCGACGCTGGCGAAATCGCCATCGTGGCGAACGGTGGCACCCCTGACGGTCCCTTCTACTCTGTTTGGACGACACAGACGGGCATTAAATGCTCTTGTCCCCGGCCGTCAGGGTTAGGTAGGATTCACTGTACAGGTAGTTGCACCAACCGCAAGTCCCTTTTCCACTTTTACCCTCGCCTACGTTGCCACCTGTCGGTGACCCCTTTAGCGTATAAAAGGAGGCCCATGCGCAACGTAGAGGAGGTTCGGAACCTGAGAGGCGGAAACACTCACGCTGGGTTCGGAACATTCGAGGAACTCAATACATGCAAACAAGCAGCAGTAGGAGTATTATCTCTCCGGAGAGCTCCGAAGCTGGGTAATCCGCTCATGTGCTTCGCCTCGATCTGCTCTTTGTGCGATCTCCTCCCCCCGCCGAACCGAAAGGGGCTCGGTCCGCCGGTCCCATAGGTGTTCGTGGATCAGTTTCCCCCGACAACACTAATCACGAAGGTAGAGGGAGTGTGCGATGGTGATCATATCAATCTTGGAAACACTTCCAACACACATCATCACCTCGCCCTTAACTAGTGTCTGTTTATTGTGCAACTCCTGTTTCGAGTTACTAATCTTAGCAACTGAACCGGTATCAAATACCTAGGGGCTACTATGAGCACCAGTAAGGCACACATCAATAAGATGTATATCAAATATACCTTTGTTTACGTTGACATCCTTCTTATCTGCCATGTATTTGGGGCAGTTCCTCTTCCAGTGACCATGTCCCTTGTAGTAGAAGCACTCAGTTTCAGGATTGGGTCCGACTTTGGGCTTCTTCACGGGAGAGGCAACTTGCTTGCCATTCTTCTTGAAGTTTTCTTTCTTCCCCTTTCGCTTTTTCTTGAAACTAGTGGTCTTGTTAACCATCAACACTTGATGCTCCTTCTTGATTTCTACGTTTGCTGATTTCAGCATCGCGGGAATTGTTTTCGTCATCCCTTGCATATTATAGTTCATAACGAAGCCTTTGTAGCTTGGTGGCAGTGACTGAAGAGCTCCGTCAATAATACTCTCAATTGGAAGATTAATCCCCAGCTGAGTCAAGTGGTTATGATGCCCAGACATTTTGAGTATGTGTTCACTGACAAAACTATTCTCCTCCATCTTGCAGCTATAAAACTTGTTGGAGTCTCTGTATGTCTCAATCCAGGCATTAGCTTGAAGTATTAACTTCAGCTCTTGGAACATCTCATATCACTACTGCAGGATGGTCCAAACGAGACAGTCAGATCAGAGACCCTTTGATGAAACTGTGTGTGATGCATCAATCACAAATGGTGATGTAATAAAACCATCAAAAAAGATGCAAAATGTTTGCGATGGCGGTGACATCAAACATGGTTCATATTGGAGTTGTGTGTGCGATGAGTGGCAAACGGTTAATCCAGAAGAACTATTTGCGATGAGGTTGAACAACATAAACGGGCAGCCAGATGAGGGTGTGTGCGATATACGACATACAGTTCACAAGGATGAACTGTGTGTGATTAGGCAACACAATAGAAATGGTTCAACTGAACAAGATGTGTGTGATACGCGGCAAACATGTCCGTAATCAGAAATGTGTGCCAAGACCAATAATAACACAGACGATTGCTGCTAATAAGCCGTGTGATTTGATCTGTCTACAGAAAAATAACAGATAACCGGTCTATTTTGCTAATATTAGAAGAATAACTATTATGATAACACTTACGCACTACACGCTCAACACGAGGGCATTACGCTTTCAGTAGCTAAGGTATTGAAATCCAGAGACTAGTGAACTTCCGTTGCAAGAAACTGCACGCGGTGTTTTCTCGGTACTATTTTCGCCCCAGTTTTTTAACCGTTTGTCAGAATGAGGCATATAATATACCCTTGGAAAGCTATGGATTAGACGCAACTTCACCATGTTGAAAACTTTTCGAGATTTCTCTTGGTTTAAGATCAGTTTTGAAAACGGTGGGCGCCCAACGAGTGGCAGTGAGCGTATTTTTGTGTTTTTTGCAAACCGCTTATCGAAATGAAGCAAATGATACACCGTTGGAAAGATATCGTTGATGCACATCTTTTTCATATCTATTACTTTCTCTAATTCGTTACGGTTTAATAGCAGGTTCAAATTTACTAAATTTTGGAATTCTGTTTTTCAAAAAAATTCAATTTTTGGTACTTTTTTCGCTCCAGTTTTTTAACCATTTATCGAAACAAGGAGTGCAATATACCGTTGAAAATCTATGAATGAGGCGCAACTTTCATATGTTGAAATGTTTTTGAGATTCCTTATGGTATTAAGTTAATTTTGAAAATTCTGCAGTGCACGACGAGTGGCAGCTGCTGTTTTTTCGTAAATTTTTTCAAACCGCTCGCCGTAATGATCCAAATGATACGTTGTTGGAAAGATATCGTCGAGAAACAACTTTTTCATGTAGAAGACTCTCTCTCTAATTCCTTACGGTGTAAGAGTAATTTTAAAAATATCGAAACGCGAACACTGTTTTCCGTGAGACCAAAATTGTCGTGTTTTTTTGCATGAGACACATGAACGCCCTGCTTCAGATCAGAAACCGCACTGCATCAGACAGTCAAGTGAACTTCATGGTTTATTTCATCATTTTATAAAAAAAAATAGTTTTCTTTTGACTTTTTTCTAACAAGTGGACCGCAGAGACTAAGCGAACTTCCTTACGGTTTAAGAGCAATTTTGATTTTAACGAAAGGAGGACACTCTATTTTTTGCGACCCAAAATTTTCGTGTGTACTGCATCGGACAGAAGAACACACCGCTTCAACCTGAAAACCGCACTGCATCACACAATAAAGTGAACTTCATGATTCTTTTTGTCGAATGTAAACTTTCTCACATGAGTTTTTGTTGTCTTTTTTTAACTTTTTTTAACGAGAGTGGACCACAACACTTCCGAAAGTAAACAACAACACTACCAAAAGTGAACCTCATGAGTTTTGTTGTCTTTTCTTCGTACTTATTAATTTTTTACGCACATTGATCAAGCGAGTGAACTACATCTAATATAGAAGCGAGCTTCTTATTGAGATCTTTTTTATTTTGTGTTTACCAAGTGCACAACAGAGGACTTTTATAGCATACCGAATCGGCACTCTCCACCAGCCAAATCACGGTAATGAACTGCAGTTTTTACAATGAAGTGCTCTTTTCAACAACAACAAAATTGAGTAATGGGGCATCCAATAGAACTGCATCACTTCATCTTTTCCTGCAAAAATGAGTAATATGAACCTCAATAGCAAACCATGGCGGACTTCATTTGCACTTTTTTCTCTTCAGAAATCACAAAGTCAGTGAAGTGCAGAAGAGCACTGCCGAACAGCATGGCATGCCTAGTCCTGGTGCACAGTGGAGGCCACCGAACTGCATGTGGAGCCGTCTGCTCGCCCTTTGATAACACACAACTATAGGGGATCGCAACAATTTTTGAGGGTAGAGTATTCAACCCAAATTTATTGATTCGACAAAAGGGGGGCCAAAGAATGTTCTCAAGTATTAGCAGTTGAGTTGTCAATTCAACCACACCTGGAGAACTTAATATCTGCAGCAAAGTATTTAGTAGCAAAGTAGTATGGAAGTAACGGTAACAGTGGCAAAAGTAAGAGTAGCAATTTTGTAGTAATTGTAACAGTGGCAACGGTAAAGTAACTAAGCAAAGATCAATATGTGAAAAGCTCATATGAATTGTATCGGTCATGGAGAATTATGCCGGATGCGATTCCTCATGCAATAGTTATAACATAGGGTGACACGGAACTAGCTCCAATTCATCAATGTAATGTAGGCATGTATTCCGAATATAGTCATATGTGCTTATGAAAAGAACTTGCATGACATCTTTTGTCCTACCCTCCCGTGGCAGCGGGGTCCTACTGGAAACTAAGGGATATTAAGGCCTCCTTTTAATAGAGTACCGGACCAAAGCATTAACACTTAATGAATACATGAACTCCTCAAACTAAGGTCATCATCAGGAGTGGTCCCGATTATTGTCACTTCGGGGTTGCCGGATCATAAAACATAGTAGGTGACTATAGACTTGCAAGATAGGATCAAGAACTCACATATATTCATGAAAACATAATAGGTTCAGATCTGAAATCATGGCACTCGGGCCCTAGTGACAAGCATTAAGCATAGCAAAGTCATAGCAACATCAATCTCAGAACATAGTGGATACTAGGGATCAAACCCTAACAAAACTAACTCGATTACATGGTAAATCTCATCCAACCCATCACCGTCCAGCAAGCCTACGATGTAATTACTCACACACGGTGGTGAGCATCATGAAATTGGTGATGGAGGAAGGTTAATGATGACGATGGCGACGGATTCCCCTCTCCGGAGCCTAGAAACGGACTCCAGATCAGCCCTCCCGAGAGAGATTAGGGCTTGGCGGCAGATCCGTATCGTAAAACGCGATGAGTCCTTCTCCCTGATTTTTTTGCGAACATCAATATATAGAGTTGGAGTTGAGGTCGGTGGAGCACCAGGGGGGCCACGAGGTAGGGGGCGTGCCCAGGGGGTAGGTGCGCCCCCACCCTCGTGAACATGGTGTGAGGCCCCTGGGCTTGATTCTTTTGCCAGTATTTTTTATTAATTCCAAAAATAATCTCCGTGGAGTTGCAGGTCATTCCGAGAACTTTTTATTTCTGCACAAAAACAACACCATGGCAATTATGCTGAAAACAGCGTCAGTCTGGGTTAGTTCCATTCAAATCATGCAAGTTAGAGTCCAAAACAAGGGCAAAAGTGTTTGGAAAGTAGACGACGGAGACGTATCAACTCCCCCAGGCTTAAACCTTTGCTTATCCTCAAGCAATTCAGTTGATAAACTGAAAGTGATAAAGAAAAACTTTTACAAACTCTGTTTGCTCTTGTTGTTGTAAATATGTAAAGTCAGCATTCACGTTTTCAGCAAAGATTATGAACTAACCATATTCACAATAACGCTTACGTCTCATGTTTACTCATATCAATTGCATAATCAACTAGCAAGAAATAATAATAAATCTCGGATGACAACACTTTCTCAAAACAATCATAATATGATATAACAAGATGGAATCTCGGTAGCCCTTTCTGAGACCGCAAAACATAAATGCAGAGCACCTCTGGACATCAAGGACTGACTAAACATTGTAATTCATGGTAAAAGAGATCCTGTCACAGTCATACCCAATCTATACCTATTAATAAAGTAAGATGCGTTTCTCCAATTTTTTCATCCGTTCAGCACCAAAATATATCAAAACTTTGCTATCACCACCAAAACATATCAAAACTTTGTTCTCCAAGGTGGTACTAAAATTTTAGGTGTCCATACGCGAAAAGGGAAAAAAAGGCTTCGTCTAAAATTTCATTGATGGACCACGGCGCGCGCGGCCACAAACTAAGCCCAACGAAAAGACGGGCGCGCACAAGCCCGGAGGAAATCAAAAATTAATGTTGACTCCTAGAGTCGAACTCACAACCTCAAGCTGTGTACAATGGGACCAAGCCAACCCAGCTAGCATAGCTTCATGTTTGGAAGTAGTAATTGATACTATATATTTCTAATCCATCTAGCCCAAATTTTTTTTGAGGGGCCGTCTAGCCCAGTTGGGCCTCCATGTGCCCACCGGCCCCTAATCAAATTATTTTTTTCGTTCGTCCATCAATTGATAAAAAATAATTTGATTTGTTGGGCCTTTTTTAGATTATTTTTTTCATCTGTCTATAGAGTAATAAAAAATTATTGTTTTTATGGGCATTTTTTCCGATAGAAAGGTGCACTCATGGGCTACGCGTGGAGTACCAAAAAATAAATGGTTGTGTCGGAATTGAACTCATGAACTCTCCCATTGTATTCCCATTTCAAGGATTGGACGTGCATGAGTTTCTTAAAAAAACGTACTAAAGGAAATGTGAAACGAAGGATGGCAACGATGGGAAGTTTGTGTATATATTAAAGAAAGGAAATTGTATTCAAAAGGAATGGAAAACCACATGTGACCAAATAAGAAGGAAGGAAATGAATCGGTCAAAAAAAGAAAGCAAATTAATAACGAAAATAAAATCGACTACTTCCGGCAAATACCCAAAATACATTCCGCCAAGTAGGCATGTGATAACAATTAATTTCCACACCCGCAAAAAAAGATAACAATTAATTTCCTAGACCACAAGGTGTTCATTATTCTTTTTTATAAAATGGGATAACATCTGCCTTGATAATCTAGCATACACGCTAGCCACAATATCAAGGCATTTTTTTGTAGTCATAAAGATCATGCGAAGTTATTTCATACTATAGCTTGAGAATGGATTTATTTGTAGTCAGAAAGATAATGAGGGCTAGCCAACAATGAGTATTAGGATGAAACAATTTTTTTCCTTCCCGTCCTTTCACTGTTTGGAGGGAGTAGCTCACGGATGACGACACTCACGTCTATATCTCAATGAGATTAATTTTTGAAGTTTTGTTAAACACTTCTTTCACTAGCGCAGTTGAATGATAGTGAGTCATGCGATGGCCGAACTCATCATCTTAAGATTAACCATATGTTCACGGTGTTCCTATTAGGCGTACACCACTACCACTGTTCGCAGGATGGGAAGGACGATAAGCGATGATACATGTGGGGCACTATGTTCAAAATGCACGACATGCATGTACTGGATTCTTGAGCTATGCTTATTGCACTAGGTCTCTATGATATTGTTTTTCTCCCGTTGCAATGCACGGGCATGTTTGCTAGTATAAACTAATAGTAATGCATACAAATGACAGCGGTGCTCTCCAGCTGGTGCTTTTTAATAAGAGGGTGATGACTCAACATAAAAGTAAATAGATAGGCCCTTCACAGAGGGAAGCAGGGATTTGTAGAGGTGCCAGAGCTCAATTTTAAAGCAGAGATAAATAATATTTTGAGCGGCATACTTTCATTGTCAACATAACAACCGAGAGATCTCGATATCTTCCATGCTACACACATTATAGGCAGTTCCCAAACAGAATGGTAAAGTTTATACTCCCCCACCACCAACAAGCATCAATCCATGGCCAGCCCAAAACAACGAGTGCCTCCAACTAGCAACAGTCCCGGGGAGTTTTGTTTGCAATTATTTTGATTTGATTTGCTTAGAGCATGGGACTGGGCATCCCGGTGACCAGTCATTTTCTCGTGAGTGAGGAGCGGAGTCCACTCCTCTTGAGAATAACCCGCCTAGCATGGAAGATGCAAACAACCCTAGTTGATACATGAGCTATTCGATCATACAAAACAGAATTTTATTTGAAGGTTTAGAGTTTGGCACATACAAATTTACTTGGAATGGCAGGTATATATCGCATATAGGAAGGTATGGTGGACTCATATGGAATAACTTTGGGGTTTATGGAAGTGGATGCACAAGCAGTATTCCCGCTTAGTACAAGTGAAGGCTAGAAAGAGACTGGGAAGCGACCAACTAGAGAGCAACAACAGTCGTGAACATGCATTAAAGTTAATCAACACTGAGTGCAAGCATGAGTAGGATATAATCCACCATGAACATAAATATTGTGGAGGCTATGTTGATTTTGTTTCAACTACATGTGTGAACATGTGCCAAGTCAAGCCACCCGAATCGTTCAAAGGAGGATACCATCCTATCATACCACATCACAACTATTTTAATAGCATGTTGGAACGCAAGGTAAATCATTATAAACCCCTAGCCAATTAAGCATGGCATAAGCAACTATAATCTCTAATTGTCATTGCAAACATGTTTATTAATAATAGGCTGAATCAGGAACGATGAACTAATCATATTTACAAAAACAAGAGAGGTCGAGTTCATAACAGCTTCTCTCATCTCAATCAATTCCTCATATATCGTCATTATTGCCTTTCACTTGCACGATCGAACAGTGTGGATAATAATAATAGTGCACGTGCATTGGACTAAGCTGGAATCTGCGAGCATTTAATATAAAAGGAGAAGACAAGGTAATATGGGCTCTTTGTTAGATCAACAATAATGCGTATAAGAGCAACTCAACATTTTCCTATCGACCCCCAAAGAAAAGAGAAGAAATAAAACTATTTACACGGGAAAGCTCCCAACAAGCAAAAGAAGAACGAGAAATCTTTTGGGGTTTTCTTTTAATTACAACTACTACAGGCATGGAAAGTAAACTAGCTAAAAGCTACAAGTAATTTTTTTTGGTTTTTCTTAAGGTTTTTCAAACACACAAGAAAAAAGCGAGAAAAGGGAAAATAAACTAGCATGGGTATTACAATGAAAAAGTATGAGCACCGACAACTAGCATGAGTGTGTGAAAATGAATGTATTGTCGGTGAGAAATACGTACTCCCCCAAGCTTAGTCTTTTGGCCTAAGTTAGTCTATGCCCATGGATCAAAGTTGTAGCTTGGGTCATACTGAGATGGAGCCTCGGGGTACCACTGATTGGCGATCTCCTCCGGATCCCACTGGTAAACAGAATGATGTGGAGGATCAAGTTGTGGCTCTGGCTTTGGCTTTGGAGCTGGTGCTAGGCTCCGGTAGGCATGAATGGCCTCTGGCACGACAAGATACTTGCTTGAAAATAAGTTAAACAAAGAAGGAGCAGGCAAAGTAATAGTCTCAAAATAATTTTTATCAAATATCAGTCTATAGTTAAGCTTATTTTCCATATTCTTAACAATAAAATCATGTGCTACCATACTCTTATAGTCTAGAAAAACAGGAGGCAACAACTTTTCTTCTTTCTCATAATGCCTAATAGGTATGTTAAAATGTGCAGCATGGCGTGAGGCGAAGATACCTCCCAAGATGGGGCCCTTCGTGCGGTTCAAATTTAATCGCTTTGCAATAATAGCACCCAGACTAAAGGTGTTATCACGAAACAAGGCATGGCACAAAATAACAATATCAGGGGCACTAAGGTTTCCACAGTTTTCGTGACCAATTAAACATCTACTAGCAAATATTGCAAAGTAATGCAGAACAGGAAAGTGTATGCTAGTTATTCTTGCATCGGAAACTTTCCTCGTTTCCCCTAAAACAATCATATCAACAAATCCTTCCACATCATTATGATGTGGTTCCTCTATGCTGCCCGTAAAGGGTATCTTACAGACCTGGAAAAAATCAAATAGTGACATCTCCTTAAACTCATCATATAAATAAAAATCCACCAAGGGTGGTGACCTCCTAGCATGGAAATGAAAATTTTGCACAAAAATATTAGTGAGTAGGAGATACTGTTCACGCTGGTCACGGAGGAAATCGGTGAGGCCCGCATTCTCAGCCAAATAATAAAAATCATGGTGAATCCCGGCTGCTGTCAAGAACTCATCACAAGGCCATTCACACGGCTGAACCTCCGAGGTGCGAGGGAGATTATATTTGGGCCTTTTATCATCTTCACTTTGCTTTTCCTTCGAGCTTCGGCTAGAAGAGCCCCTCAAAAATCTCTTCATCACTTTCTGAAAATTTCTGAAATTTTTAGTAACTTATAATAAAAGTGAACCAAACTCAACAAAATTGATAGCAACTACTCCCACAAGTGCCTAGAGACTATATCATGCATTAGAACTACCTGGGACCAAATAAATTTGACATGCAAGATCAATAACAGGGTCACCTAAGCAGCAAAAAATTGCAATGAATAAAGCACTAGAACATAAACTAATTGGACCATTGGAGGAGTCACATACCGAAGAAAAATCCCCCAAAGCAGTTTTGTGAGTGGAGCTTTGAGCAAGGAGATCGAAAATGGCAGCAAGATGAGCTAGAACTTGTGCTTGAGCTGGTTGGTTAGTTTTTGGGGAGGAAGAAGGAGTGTGTGGGTGCAGGAATAAGCGGAGGGGAGCCACCAGGGGCCCACGAGGCAAGGGGTGCGCCCCAGGGGGGTGGGCTCTGGACCCTCATGGCCAGGTGCTTGCTCCCCTTGATGTGTTCTCAGTGCCAGATATTTTCAAATGTTCTAAAAACTCAGATTTCATTTTCAGGGCATTTGGAGGACTTTTATTTTCGGGATATTTTTTATTGTACGGATAATTCAGAAAATAGACAGAAAATACTTTGCTTTATTTAATCTAAATAACAGAAAGTAAAAGGAGGGTGCAGAAGGTTGTGCTTTCTAACTTCATCCATCTCATGCTCATCAAAAGGAATCCACTAACAAGGTTGATCAAGTCTTGTTAACAAACTCATTTCAAATAACATGGATCCGGAGAAATTTCGAATAACACTAGGTTACCTCAACGGGGATATGCACGAATATCATATTCCTTCTTGACAGTAGGAAGAGGAAATTCAAAACCTCCAATAATAATCGATGGAATTTTTCCAATAGAATTTATGCTGTGGACTTGAGGTCATTTCCTCAGAAAGTGTACCGTATGCTCATTACCATTAACATGAAAAAAGGACATTGCCTTTATTGCAATCAATAACAGCCCCTGCAGTATTCAAAAAGGGTCTACCAAGGATAATTGACATACTATCGTCCTCGGGAATATCAAGAATAACAAAGTCAGTTAAAACAGTAATGTTTGCAACCACAACAGGCACATCCTCACAAATACCGACAGTTATAGCAGTTGATTTATTAGCCATTTGCAAAGATATTTCAGTAGGTGTCAACTTATTCAAATCAAGTCTACGATATAAAGAGAGAGGCATAACACTAAGACCAGCTCCAAGATCACATAAATCAGTTTTTAACATAGTTTCTTTTAATGGAGCATGGTATAGTTGGTACTCCTAGATCTCCTAGTTTCTTAGGTATTTCACCCTTAAAAGTATAATTAGCAAGCATGGTGGAAATTTTAGCTTCCGGTATCTTTCTCTTATTTGTAACAATATCCTTCATATACTTAGCATAAGGATTCATTTTAAGCATATCAGTAAATCCTCATCATCCTTTTTCTTGGATGGTTTAGGAGGAAAGGGCATGGGTTTCTGAACCCATGGCTCTCTTTCTTTACCGTGCTTCCTAGCAATGAAGTCTCTCTTATCATAAGGTTGATTCTTTGATTGTGGGTTATCAAGATCAACAGCAGGTTCAATATCTACATCATTGTCATTACTAGGTTGAGCATCAACATGAACATCATCATTAATATTATCACTAGGTTCATGTTCATTACCAGATTGTGTTTCAGCATAAGAAATAGAAATATCATTGGGATTCTTAGGTGTGTCTACAACAGGTTCACTAGAAGCATGCAAAGTCCTATCATTTTTCTTTTTCTTCCTCTTAGAAGGACTAGGTGCATCAACATTAGTTCTCTGAGAATCTTGCTCAATTCTCTTGGGGTGACCCCCAGGATACAAAGGTTCCTGAGTCATTTTACCCCTCTAGTCACAACTCTAACAGCACTATTATTTCTCTTACTATTTAATTCACTGAGCAAATCATTCTGAGCTTTAAGTACTTGTTTTTCTTGAGTGGTAACCATAGAAGCATGTTTACTAATGAGTTTAAGTTCACCCTTAACTCTAGACATATAATCACTCAAGTGTTCAATCATATAAGCATTTCTTTTCAATTGTCTACCAACATAAGCATTGAAATTTTCTTGTTTAACAATAAAATTATCAAACTCATCTAAGCATTGGCTAGCAGACTTATAACGAGGAATATCACCTTCATCAAATCTATAGAGAGAATTTACCTTTACTACCTGTGTCGGGTTATCAAGAGCATGTATTTCTTCAACAGGCGGCAGATTAAGACCATGTATTTCTTCAATAGGAGGTAAATTCTCAACATCTTCAGCTTTAGTACCCTTTTCTTTCATAGATTTCTTTGCCTCTTGCATACCTTCAGGACTGAGAAATAGAATACCCCTTTTCTTCGGATTGGCTTAGGAGTTGGTTCAGGAAGTGTCCAATTATTTTCATTAGTCAACATATTATTCAATAGCAATTCAGCTTGATCAGTTGTTCTTTCCCTGAAAACACAACTAGCACAACTCTCCAGGTGGTCTCTGGAAGCATCGGTTAGTCCATTATAAAAGATATCAAGTATTTCATTTTTCTTAAGAGGATGATCAGGCAAGGCATTAAGTACTTGGAGAAGCCTCCTCCAAGCTTGTGGGAGACTCTCTTCTTCAATTTGCACAAAATTATATATTTCCCTTAAAGCAGCTTGTTTCTTATGAGCAGGGAAATATTTAGCAGAGAAGTAATGAATCATATCCTGGGGACTACGCACACAACCAGGATCAAGAGAATTAAACCATGTTTAAGCATCACCCTTTAATAAGAACGGAAATAATTTAAGGATATAGTAGTAGTGAGTTTTCTCATCATTAGTGAACAGGGTGGCTATATCATTTAATTTAGTAAGATGTGCCACAACAGTTTCAGATTCATAGCCATAAAAAGGATCAGATTCAACCAAGGTAATTATCTCAGGATCAACAGAGAAATCATAATCCTTATCAGTAACAAAGATAGGTGAAGTAGCAAAAGCAGGGTCATATTTCATTCTAGCATTCAAAGATTTCTCTTTCATCTTAACTAATAATTTCTTAAGATCATTTCTATCATTGCAAGCAAGAAAGTCTCTAGTAGTTTCTTCATCCATAACATAACCCTCAGGCACAATAGGCAATTCATATCTAGGGGGAGAGTCTTCTTCATCACTTTCGTCAATATTATCAGTTTCAATAATTTCATTCTCTCTAGCCCTAGCAAGTTGTTCATCAAGAAATTCACCTAGTGGCACAGTAGTATCAAGCATAGAAGTAATTTCATCATAAGTATCAAGCATAGGAGAAGTGGCATCATCAATAACATGCGACATATCAGAATGAATAGCAGAAGCAGGTTTAGGTGTCGCAAGCTTACTCAAAACAGAAGGTGAATCAAGTGTAGAGCTAGATGGCAGTTCCTTACCTCCCCTCGTATTCGAGGGATAAATCTTGGTTTTTTCATCTTTCAAGTTCCTCATAGTGATCAGCAGATATAAATCCCAAGTGACTCAAAGAATAGAGCTATGCTCCCCGGCAATGGTGCCAGAAAATAGTCTTGATAACCCACAAGTATAGGGGACCGCAACAGTTTTCGAGGCTAGAGTATTCAACCCAAATTTATTGATTCGACACAAGGGGAGCCAAAGAATATTCTCAAGTATTAGCAGTTGAGTTGTCAATTCAACCGCACCTGGATAACTTAATATCTGCAGCAAAGTATTTAGTAGCAAATTAGTATGGAAGTAACGGTAACAGTGGCAAAAGTAACAGTAGCAGTTTGAGGTAATTGTAACAGTGGTAACGGTAAAGTAACTAAGCAAAGATCAATATATGAAAATCTCGTAGGCATTGGATCGGTGATGGAGAATTATGTCGGATGCGATTCCTCGTGCAATAGTGATAACATAGGGTGACACGGAACTAGTTCCAATTCATCAATGTAATGTAGGCATGTATTCCGAATATAGTCATACGTGCTTATGGAAGAGAACTTGCATGACATATTTTGTCTTACCCTCCCGTGGCAGCGGGGTACTATTGGAAACTAAGGGATATTAAGGCCTCCTTTTAATAGAGTACCGAACCGAAGCATTAACACTTAGTGAATACATGAACTCCTCAAACTACGGTCATCACCAAGAGTGGTCCCGATTATTGTCACTTCGGGGTTGCCGGATCATAAAACATAGTAGGTGACTATAGACTTGCAAGATAGGATCAAGAACTCACATATATTCATGAAAACATAATAGGTTCAGATCTGAAATCATGGCACTCGGGCCCTAGTGACAAGCATTAAGCATAGCAAAGTCATAGTAACATCAATCTCAAAACATAGTGGATACTAGGGATCAAACCCTAACAAAACTAACTCTCATCCAATCCATCACCGTCCAGCAAGCCTACGATGTAATTACTCACGCACGGTGGTGAGCATCATGAAATTGGTGATGGAGGAAGGTTGATGATGACGATGGCGACAGATTCCCCTCTCCGGAGCCCAGAAACGGACTCCAGATCAGCCCTCCCGAGAGAGATTAGGGCTTGGGGCGGATCCATATCGCAAAACGCGATGAGTCCTTCTCCCTGATTTTTTTCCTTCGAACGTCAATATATAGAGTTGGAGTTGAGGTCGGTGGAGCACCAGGGGCCCACGAGGCAGGGGGCGCGCCCAGGGGTAGGTGTCACGACCGGTTTTTCAATAAAAATTGTATTGATAAAACCGATCTTTTTAACCCAGTATAGGAAAAGTCATCCCTTTCTGGTAGACAAAAGCTTGATAAACAGAGAACCAGTAGCATTAAATATATAACAGGGTTGAGCTGAGGCTGCTCAACAATTTATTACAAACTCGCCAATATTTTACATATGGGCGGTTATGACACAGGGTGGGCTGGCATGCTACTAGCTCGAGAGAAAAAAAAGTGGTGGTGGATAACTTGACTTCTACTGGTAGTACATCGAGCGTCGAGGTGAGGCTCGATAAATTTATTTCGGGGTTGCGGAAGCGGATAATACAATGACCAAGACAGGATCGCACGGGACTGAATGGGACTCATCTAGGCATCGGACTCGCTATCAAACTCTTCATCCAAGAGATTGCCTTCATCAACATCTGGCCAAATCAACAAGCCAGGTGAGTACTTGAAAGTACTCGCAAGACAGTTCGGACAAAAGATACAATCAACGAAATGCATGAATGCATCATGAACAAAGGATGATGCTCAAATAACAACGGTAATACTACGGGACTTGATAAATAAGATAAATAACTGAAGAAAAAAAAAACGATCGGGTGTCTGGAGCGACGCCTCGAAAGGAAAATAAATAAAATGCCTGCAACTAGACAAAAGATACGCACGCAACGTAAATAACATGAGTGTACAGAAAAGTGCTCCAAATATTTTACAAATAAATATGATAAAAAACTAGACAAAATTTTGAAGAGGATAGAAAAAGAATCACTCAAAAATTCCTTTCTGCTAAAAAGTTATAAGGGTTTTAACCCAAGGACTCATTTGTAATGAAACAGAAAACTCCCAGGGGGTTCTGTGGAAAAGTCCAGATAACGTTTCGTTTAAACGAAACGGCTGAGAGATTGACAGGTGGGCTCCACCGGTCAGGTTTGAATTTTCAAACGGGGGAAAACAGAGTGCGATGGCGCCGAGAGGTGCGGTGGTCGCCGGCAGCGATCCACGGCGAGGTAAGGTGATCGGGGTGTACCTCTGTGTTCAGGGTGCCATTTCGCGTCTGTGGAAGGTGGTGGTGGTCACCGGCGAGTACCACGTCGGCGGTGACACTTGCTCCGGCGGACGGTGGTTCGGGTGGTCGTGGATCTCGCCGAAGAGAGCTGCGAGGTCAAAATTGAGCTGGGGGTTATCTTACTAGAGGTGGTACGAGGCTACGGTCGAAAGTAGGGCGGCGGAGGGGTTCTCACCGGAGAGAACGATGCCGGAGCCCGAGGCGGACGGAGGTGGCCGGAGTCGAGGAGGAAAGGCCCCTCGAGGCTTAGTCAGTGGCCGGGCGGGGTCTGGTGAGATGGTGGAGTCGTGCGGAGGCGAGAGCAAGCTCGGGATGCTATATATAGCCGCCCCGAGGCGGTTGCCGAGAACGGAGATCTCCGGCGAGGTGATTACGGCGGCGCAGTGGTTGCACGGGAGGGTTCAGAGGTTGAGCGTCGTCGTGGATGTTCCCTGGTTCCGCTTAGATTCTAACCACGTCGGGATTGGGTTGTTTAGGGGGAGCTCGACGGAACAGGACGGCGCGGGCCCGTCGGCGGCAGGGAGCGCGCTCTACGCGTGTCACGCCACGGCGACGGTGCCGCATGCGTGCGCTGGCAAGGAGGTGGCCACGCGGAGCCACCAGGATACTTGGGCGGCGCCGAACGGCGTTATGCCGCTGTTCTGCTCCTTGTCGGCCTCTACGGCGATATGGCCGCCGCAAGACACGCCAGCGCAGGCGGGCCAGGGCGCCACCGACGCCAGGAAGGCGCCAAGCGCGCGTGTGAGGCTCTGGACAAGCAAGCTAGGCCGTGAGCTACGTGCCAAGTGCACTCTGAGCTTGTGACTAAATTCTGTCGAAGATTGACACTGAAATACTGAATTTTCTAAAAGTGAACAGTACTAGTGCATGCAAGGTGTTCGACAGAATGATTCTAGTGTGTAGAGATTTTTCCTTGAGCTGGTTTTTGGTGGAGGGGCCTCTCATTGCATCTAGAGGCTGCCTGAATATTTGTAGAATTTTTGGAAAGGTGTAGATATGAATTTCACCAAATTTGGCAAATCTGGTCCAAACTTGTAGTGGGTGAAATTTGAAATATTTGAACAGGAGAAGAGTGGATCAAGATGGTTCTGGGTTGTGGGTACAAAGGACTATCCAGGGGTGTTGAGTTGAGCTCAAAAATCAAAAGCATTAGGGTACTTGCTTTGCAATTCACCTAGGCTCAAAAGAAAAAAACAGAATTATTTTGGGAGGAGAAGTAGTTGGAATAAAATCCAAAAATGGATTTTTATTAGTTTGGACAGAATGTTTGGGTTGTACCAAAGTGGGAGGAGAGGTTTTTGGGAAAATTTCACCATAGGTGGCATGGTAAAATTTTGAAGGGATCAAAACCAAATAAAAGCCAAGAACTAAAAGGGTTTTCTTTTTAAAAGAAACTAAATCCAACAAAAGGATTTTTGAGAGGGCAAACTTGGAAGATGGTTTTTAGGAAGGGTTTAAATGACCTCCTTTCAAACCAAGCAAAGCTCTTTTGAAAAAAAAACAAAAAACCAAAAAATTTGGAGTGTCACAGTAGGCGCGCCCCCCACCCTCGTGGAGAGGATGTGGGCCCCCTGGCCTTGATTCTTTCACCGGTATTTTTTATTAATTCCAAAAATAATCTCCATGGAGTTGCAGGTCATTCCGAGAACTATTATTTCTGCACAAAAATAACACCATGGCAATTCTGCTAAAAACAGCGTCAGTCTGGGTTAGTTCCATTCAAATCACGCAAGTTAAAGTCCAAAACAAGGGCAAAAGTGTTTGGAAAAGTAGATACGATGGAGACGTATCACCCTTCAGTTGAGAAGTAGAGTACCTCCATCTCGTAGTTGCTAGTCTGCGCTAGAGCAGAGCCTCCCCGACGCCCGCGTGTGTAGTTGCCGTTGGTAGGTGGAGTTTGACAGCAGCGGGGAAGAGAGCACAGATCAGTCCCCTAGCGCAGCGGTGGATGAGGGATCCCAGCCATGGTCGTCGTGGCATCCCTGCCCTGCTCCCTGCAATAGAAAATGATTTTTCAGTGAATCGTGCAGTAAAGTGCAAGAAAGGAAGAGAGAATCAGGGCACTACTAGATGCTTTGTTGTTCAAAGAAGAATAGAAAGAAAAATGGCACCTTGATGGTAAACATCACCGCAAATGTCGCCTGCAAGGTCGAGCCGGCGAGGATCCTACCGGAGGCGAGAATTGCGCGCGGGAGGGACCGGAGAGGATGCAAGAGAGGCTCGGCGACTTTCGGGCCCGAGAGGCGGGGGAGTGGCTCGCGTCATGGTCGCACTGTGCCGGGGGGTGGGGGCTAGTGGCGGATGGATCTTGGGCGGTGGTTAAGCCTGTCCTCGCCTCGGGCGGAGTGGCAAGAGAAGGCCATGGGGGGTCACCGGATCTGGCAACCAGAAGGGGGTGAGCCCATGGCCGGTCCTGGTCGGCCTCGATACCATGACGCATGGGGCGCGGGAGCTCGGCGGGGAAGAGGGTGAGGGTGCGCGGGGGGGGGGGGGGGCTTCAAAGAAGAAGGTGGGCTCTGGGTGGCCGGCGGTGGCCTGGGGACCACGACGCGTCAGAGATCAAGTGCTCCAGGGTGGCGGCTCGCGCCATGAGGTCGCGGCAGAGGTGGGGTGCGGGGTGGTGGGGTGATCCGTTCGGGAACGGGAGGCACAGTAATCGGGCATGAGAGGAGGCGCGCGGGTTGGCCGATGGGTTTGGGTGCAGTGAGTGGAGCGCTGGCCGGTGTTAGAGGAGGCGCAGTGGCCGAGGGCAGAGGAGTCATGGCGGCGCTGCTGGCGGCAGTGGGAGGTGGTAGGTGGTAGAGTTGCAAGGGGAGGTAGGAGCAGGAGTCCCCGAGCCGCAAGTAGAGGTACGGGCTACTAGTGGCACGGCGCTTCGGGCTGCCGGTGGGGCAGGGCGGGGCGGCGGCGGGGAGTTGCTCGGGGAGAGAGAGGAGGTCGCGGGATGGGGTGGGGATCTGACGAATGGATGTGGGGTGGGTGCGTGTGTGGGTATATATAATTCTCTTACCCTACTTGAACTGATGGTTTCACGCGATTGTACTGATATATTTCATCCCGTCGAACTGATCGTCTTTTCGTCAAAATGGGGCGTGTAATATATCGTTGGAAAGCGTTTGACATCTACATTACAAATATATAGGAAATTTTTTGCAAAATCATCACGGTTTAAGAGCAGTTTTAAATAAGAACATTTTTTTTAAAACCGAAAACGCGAATCGTATTTTGGAGTGAATTTTCAAATGGTTTGTCGGAATTGAGCAAATAAGATGGCATTGGAAAGCTGGTGAAAATCCGCTTCTTCCATATATCTATTGTTTTTTCAAATTCTATACAATTTAAATGTAATTTGAAAAACGGTGAAATTCTGGGTGAAACGTATTTTCGCGTTTTCTTAAATGGTTAGTCGGATTGACGCAAATGATATGTCGTTGGAAATCTATGGAAAATGCGCAACTTTTTCGTATAGAAATGTTTTTCTAATTCCTTACAGTTTACACTCGAATTCGAATACGGTCAAATTTGATTTCAAACGTGATTTTTTTAAGTTTGTCGAAATGGGGCAAATAATATACCATTGGAAAGATAATGAAAATGTGAAACTTAATCATGTTGAATATTTTCTCAAATTCGCAACCGTTGAAGAGTAATTCTTAATACAGTGAGACCCATCTCGTTGTTTTTTGGTCGAAAAACAGAGTACTCATACTGATCTATTTGTGTGTTTGTACTGAGGTATTATTTCATAGTAGTTTTGAATGGTTCCGAAAAAGAGTACTTGAACGGATGTTTGTATGTTTTGTACTGAGCGTGTTTTCACATACTAGACTTTACTCTGTATTTTCGATATAATTTTCCTCGTAACTTCTCAATGGTATCATCATGCCCGAACTTTCATAGTTTATACCATTAAACTAAATGATATTTTTAATAAATAAAATGTTTTGTGTTTTCTTTTGAACTCAACATTGTTTTGCGACGATATGGTGGACTTCTCTCATTTTACCACTTGAACTTTTACCATTTTCAATTTCCATGGTTTTTTTGTTTGAGCTTTTTTTCCAAACTTGTTGTCGTGTTCAACTTTTTTCTGTACTTATATGCAAGTAATAATAGAACATTTCGATTACAATTTTTGTCCGTTCATGGACATCAACCAAAATAGGCAGGAGAGAGCACTATCGAACTGATCATTGTTTTCGACCGAACTATTGCGTTCTTTTCCAAGAACTGAACATGTAATACATGTTGAACAGCCACACATGTATGATATAATGAACTGTAGGGCCTTAAAAGTGTAATGATAGTACATCTATAAAGCTCCATAAGATCACATGAAGCCTCTGCCAAATGAAATATGCAAAATACTGACAAAACTTCACACTTTTGTACGAAGAGCATACTTCCGAACATGCTCGATGACACCCATTGAAATAGCGCAATTCACGGGTGGGGTCAAGCAGCAACTTTGAAGTATGCAACTTGGAAAGCTCATAAAGTAAAGCATGGCATCTTGTTTTTTTCCAGAAAAACAACAGGAGCACATCCGCATAGTTATTCATCTCCATATCAATAATAATTGGCCACCAAAAACCTGACAAATATTTTTTTTTCTGAAAACACACAACACATTTTTGGAATGCATCAGTACAAGATGACATTTCAGTTTTTAGAAGCAATCAAACCTGCTAATTTATGGGACCACACATATCCTAATATTAGTACTCATGTACTTACTGCGGCCTACACACAGCTCCTTGAGTGACCGGCCACAAAACAAGAAGTTGTACTGTTGAGCAGGAGGTCCTCGACCCCGTGACTCCTCCAGCAGGTTCCATTGCTTGCCGTTGAAGCATAAGCCATGCCGTTGGAGTGGGACACGTCCACGCGACGACAACTTTAGAAACTGGTTCTAAAGAAAAGATTTTTCATTAAATGGCCACAACTTTCAGTGGCTAATTGGAAGCAAAGTCATCTTATGAGTGGCTAATGGGTTAGCAAAGCTTTTGAAGAAAAATGAAAGAAGAGGGATCCTTGGAGTTCAACCTGGAAATGGGGGCCAAAAAGGCTCACGCTGCGCTCGGCGACCATCGAGCACTCTGCCTAGCGGCATTGCCTCGTGGTTGGCCCAGCGCCCGGCTCGCCGACAGGCTTCAGTTCAGGCTGGATTCATCAAAAACATAAAAGAAGCATGTGTTATTTTTCTATTCTTGCAAATGAAGCTCCACTTATGTTATGTTTGAACTTACTTGTCATAAAAATTAGTATTTGTTCTACTGTAAAAGAACATAAATGAAATGTCAGTATGAAAGTAAAGCTCATTACAAAATGAAAATTTGGTTCTCAATACATAGATACTAGTTGACCCGTTGCGCCAAATGGCGCAGAGACCCGCTAAAGACATGTTGTCGATAAAAATAGTTTCATTTTGCAAGGACATATTAAATATTGGTAGTAGAAAGCCCATATGTTGAATCATGCTATATTGAAAATGTGTTTATCACATTGAGAAACCTGAGTTTGAAAAAAACATATTTTGTATAACATGTATAGACCAGTTAAGGGAGCATATATTTTTAGTTAAAAATATGGCTATCATGCTGAGAAATTTAAGTTTGAAAAAACATATTTGTATAAGAACATTACATGGCAGAATAACCCAGTGGCAACATGTAGTGCTAAATACAACTCTGTAGGTTTGGGATCCTTCTCATTTTTCCAATTTTTAGAATTGCAATATACTGGTATGCTTTCCTGATTCTTGATTACATACATTGCAGACAGGAAGCAACAAATAAACACCTTAGCTGATTAACAAATAGGGAAACTGTAAACTACATTCTTTGGTATATACTTCCCATCCCTCAGTCGTAAAACTTGTTTGCCTTTTTTCCAAAGTGTGGTATTTCAGTAGTCAGACCAATGTAGTACTCACTAAAAGTTTTGTTACAGGAGTTTTGTTTGTTATCTGTACATCTTCTTGCAGGAATTGTGCAAGGCAGCATGACTGTAAATGTCGACCCTTCATTCTCTTTTCTAAGAAGTGAGAGTACCACCCATCAAGTCTACCCATCATGAAAAATCAAATAAGTGTCACATTTTTTACACTTAACTACCACAATCAATATCCATTGCATCGAAACTGGAAAGTAAAAAAGGATAAAACAAGAACAAAGTCATGAACAAAGCATTGAGGAATCTGTAGATCAATTTCATGCAAGAAGAAAGAACTCACCCACCTACTGTTGCTTGCTATAATCCCTGCAAATTAGAAGAACACCAATAACATACAGAGGTGCATAAATAGCTAGATCAGAAGGAGATTATTGAGAGAGAGAGCAGTCAGGAGCGAAGGGAGACTTGCTTCCAGGAGGCTCCCTCGATGCAAACATGAAATGACAAATCAATTGAAGCAACAAGGACATTTCAAGTCTGCTGCAATGGAAGGGAAAACTTGAAATGGAAGGGCAAACCAAGATTGATAAGTACCACACCAGAAATGTAAGTTTATAATAGATATAGAAGTGACAATACACAACAAGTTTTTCAAAATTTACAATGAACAACATGATTTGGCTTCTTGCTCTAAAATAGAAACAATCTGCAACACTAACTTGGTGACAATCCCACCAATTCAACAACGATGGAAATCTCTACCCTTCACTCCTTTGTGGCTTCTAGAATCAAAGGAGAACTACCATCATTGGAGGAAAGGGAAAAAAATTAACAACAGTTCTTGCGGTTAAAGCATCTGTCGAGTGAAGGTATGCCACTATGAATCCTTATTTTAGTAACCATCTGTACACAACAGCAATAATGCCAAGGCAAAAAACTTGATCTCTGTTCATGGTCATCTCATTATTGAAAAAGTAAATGTAAAACTGGCCTGCAAGATAAAAGCATTTCCCAGTAACTGAATGTACAACCTGTGATCGTCTATGCTCTTAACATTCAGTTACTGGGAATACCACTGGATGAAATATAGTGCACACTCCAGATCTTATAACTTTTAATACATTTTCAACTAAGATTTTAAGCCATGAGATTATATGCCAATAGTTACATTTAAGCTTGTTAAAGCATAAAGCAATCATAAAAAGGCAGTAAGAATAAACTTCAGGACACAGTGAGGGCTGAAACTACTTATTTGAAAACAGTGAAACAACTCTTAAATTTGACTAATTTTAAGAGTTCCAGTTTTAAGAATTAATACTGTACAACTAAGAGCAGGCTACAAAATAGTCAATCAAGAAGATTCAACTGTATACACTTGATAATTAGAGACAATGTTTTTAACCAAAATATTTTGACCAACACTTGAACCACCCCGTTGACGTGAAATATATAATATGGTCAGTCAAGCATATTAAAATTAATATATTAGAACTAATAAAAGTGCATTGAAAAGGCAACCATAATGCAAGAACAACCGATGTCAAGAGCACTGACGATCACAGTAATGAGAAAAAGTAACACATGGCAAGAAGAATGGACTGACCAGACCTTCTGAAATCCCTGGAACTACACGATATCAGATCCCTAACAACACACATAATACCTAAAAAGTAGCTGGTGTGAGAATAAGTCCAAAAATAGTTATTTCTTTTCTAAACCCAAAGACAGTTGCGGAGACCTAGAGACAGATAGTTTACGGGTCGGTGAAAGAGGCTGGTGAAAAAACTGAGACACCATAATACATATGGATATGACAGACATGAGAACCTACATTAGCTTGGAAAAGGGGACTACATATCATTGGACCCAGCTCTGAATAGAGAACCTACATTTCATATCCAATAACTGAAATTTGTGCGATACATCCATAAAGGAATATTAGCAGGACGGGCAAAAATTGGTGGATCGACATATTGTTTAAGCATATAAATAGTCACTACTTTTGTCGGAGTAATGGGCCATGGGTAGGCTCACCCGAGTCCCTAGATTTATCAAAGACTTTGGGCCAGCTCCGCCTAGCTGAGCCCCAAGCCGAAACTCCGCCCTCTGAGGCCGGCTGGCTCAACGGCCGGCTTCCAGAGGGCGGGTGACCCAAGACTACGGCGGTCCAAGTGGCCGGCTCCTAACGGCCTCCTTCCAGAGAGGGCGGCAACGTGCAGGCGGCCACCTCACAACTACGGGCGGCCGAGCTCCCTTCAAGGGTACAAGACAAGGTATGGCTACAGTGAAGAACGTCGCCTCCCACGCTCGAGACGGGCGTGGCTACAGTGCTCCGTAAGACGGAGATCCCTGCACGACGGGGCACTGTGCCATATCTACCCTGACGTTGCTCTGGGCAGGCGGAGTCCTGTTCCCCACAATGGCCTGTCGGTACGGCCCGTAGGAGGCGGGCCCTATCTGGTAGCGACCCCAAGGAAGACGGCGGAAGCTCGACCAAGCGTATACAAGAGGGGCCGGCCTCTAGCAGGCGGCCATCCCTTATCCCGAGACATGCATGCCATTAAGCTGATGAGACTAGGTGTGGCTATAGTGATCTCCTGCCAGGCGGCGGGACTGTAGCCACGCATAGATGACCAAGCTCTCGTCACCAACGACACGGCTACAGTAAGCAGCCACCAACCAGGCGGCGGGCCCAAGCGGTCGGCGGAGAAGCCGGAGGCTGGAGACGCTGACAGCTGGGCCCAGCAGCCGGCCAGATTACCATTGTACCCCTGGGGGTAGGCCTATATAAACCCCCCAGGCCACCCATGCAAAGGGTTCGGCTCCATTAGAACTAGCCACCCAGTAGAGAAGGAAGAGAGCTGAAGCCTTGCCTCCTATTTCCTGTAGCATATAGCTCAAGGAGCACCATTGTATCACTTGTGCCTTAGTGATCATGCGGAGACCCCGCAGAGCAGGACTAGGGGTGTTATCTTCTAGGAGAGCCTCGAACCTGGGTAAAGTAGGCCGGCGTTCGTGTCTACGCCTTATCCCGCTTCCAGGCACTAGCGACGTTCTACTCGCTCCCACCATGATAAGCCATCCATTGGTATATGTCGCACCCAACCCCTGACATTTGGCGCCCACCGTGGGGCGAGGTGCACCGTCTCCCGGAGATCTGCTCTGGACGGGAACCCTGTTCCTTCCTGGCGAGCGAAGCCAGCCTAGAACGCCCGACGGCGTCAGCCCCGACGCGCTGCATGGCGCGTAGATCGCCTGCGCGGCGAGTTGCCTCGCTGACCTCGTCGGGGAGATCGACCTCTCCGACGAGCCGGCCACTGACGCGGGCACAGGCTGCCCCGAGAGCCGCCTCATCAGCCTCCTCGACCAGCTCCATGTCACCAGCGAGCCTGCTGTGGACCTGGAGTCCGTCGGCTCGACCGATCCGATGATCGTCGACTCCGACACGGCGTCGCTCGACGCATTTCCCACCGACGTGGTGGTCTATGATGAGCCGCCTCCTCACGAGTACAGCGGTGGGAACACCGTCACAGAGGTCCTCGTCATCAACAGCGAGGAGCAGTCGGACGGGTGTGCTCAAGATCCCCTCGAGGCCACCCTGTGCAACCTCACGGCACCCATTCCCGAGGACGCGGGTGCTGAGGTGCTGGAGGCACGCCGCCTTCAGCTTGTCGAGAGTGCTGGCCGCTTGGCCAGCATGCGCCGGCCATCAGACGCCTACCGGCGCGAGATGGACCAGGCCGTAGGCGGCACGCCGGCTCCAGGCGGGCCCACCCGCCTCGGCACCGTTCGGCAACGTGGCGCGACCAACGCCACCATGTTCGGGGCGGTGCGCCCCGTCTATGCCACGCCTGCGGCAAACATCCGGGCCGCCCAGGCGGTGACAGATGAGTTGAACAAGTACAACGGCGACAAACTCCGCCACATAACGGAACGAGTCCAGCAGCTCCTGGATGCGGCGGCCGCGCAGCACGAAGCCGCCTGCCGCACTAAAGACCCAGTCGGGCGAAACAACGAGCCGCCCCCATGCCGAGACCATGGGGAGACCTCCCGGACGCCAACTGGCGGCGCCCGTGGAGGAAAGGGCAATGAGCCGGCTGCTAGCCGCAATTGGACGCGCATCTCCATCGAGCGGGACGAGGAAGGCCGCCCTCGTGCAGTAGAGCGGCGAGGCGACCTGCCGCCTCCCCCACCTCGTGGAGCAAGATACCCCACTCCGCCTCCTGTCACGCACCCGACACTCAGCGACCGCCTTGGCCGCCGAGAGGGAGTCGGAGAGAACGATGCTCGCCACCGGATCGACCGTCTCAACCGATCCCTGGCACTCGAAGAAGAAGATGCACTGGGCCCACCTTGCTTCGGCCCCCGAATCCGTGATGAGCCCTTCCCCAAAGGGTTCACCCTCCCACGCGACATGCCCAAATACACCGGCTCCGTGAACGGCAACAAGTGAACGAACGGCTGGTCGACTACTCCACCGCCGTCAGCATAGCGAACGGCAACAAGCGTGTTGCCGTGAAATACGTCCCGCTCATCCTTCAAGGCACTGCTCGGACGTGGCTAAACAGCCTGAAGCCCCGCAGCATCAACAGCTGGGTTGATTTCACCGAGGTCTTCATCCACAACTTCACCAGCACTTACAAGCGGCCCCCCAAGCCCCGACAGCTCTCCTTAAGCGTCCAAGGGCCCACGGAGTCAACTCGCGACTACCTCACACGCTGGACTGAGCTGCGCAATTCCTGCGAAGGCGTGCATGAGGTGCAGGCAATCATGTACTTTACTGCCGGGTGCCGAGAGGGCACCCTCCTCAAGCATCGACTCCTCTGCGATGAGCCCGAGACCCTCGATGAGCTGCTGGTCATCACCGACAAGCACGCCACGGTCGACTCCTCCATGAAGGCAGAAATCCTGGTTGACATGTCCGGAAAGGTGGCTTCCCAGGCACCTCGGACTCCGGCTGGTGACACCAGTCGGCGACAGCAGCCAGGAGATAACAAGAGAAAGGCCACTCAGCCGGCTTCCACTAGCCGGCAGGTGGCGACGGTCGAGGATCAGCGGCCAGAAGGGCAGCCAGCACCCAAGCGGCAGAAGGGCGGCAAGTCCAATTGGTTGCCCGCTTTCTCTTACGAGCAGACCCTAGACGCGCCCTGCAAATTCCATAGCGGCGCAAAGCCCTCCAACCACACCACTCAGAAGTGTCACTGGCTGACCAGAATTGCCAAGGGAGACAGACTCCTGCCTCCTCCGCCTGCCGGACCGCCGCCTCCTCAGCCCCAGCAGTTGGCGGCCCGGCCAGTCGGCGCCATCCAAGATGAGTACCCAGAGGAACATGGAGCTTATGTTATGTTCACCAGCATGGCTGACGACAGACGCAGCAGTCGGCAACAACAACAAGAAGTGCAAGAAGTGGCCTCCAGTACCCCAGAGTTCATGCATTGGTCCGAAAAGCCTATCAGTTGGAGCAGGGCTGACCACCCGGTAATGATGCCTTCCCCTGGTTCGTACGCCCTGGTCCTAGAAGCGACCCTTGCAACGGAGAGGCGAGCAGCCCGTTTCTCCAGAGTCTTGATATATGGTGGCAGTAGCATCAACATCCTGTATCGTGATACGATGGAGAAGTTGGAAATCAAGCAGAAGCAGCTCGTCCCCAGTCGGACTGTATTCCATGGCATAGTCCCTGGCCTTTCCTGCTCACCAATCGGCAAGACCCAGATTGATGTCCTCTTCGGGGACAAGATTCACTTTCGCCGAGAGCCAGTTTGGTTTGAAGTGGTGGACCTCCAAAGCCCCAATCATGCATTACTAGGCCGGCCTGCTCTAGTCAAATTCATGGCGGTCCCCCACTACACCTACCTCAAGATGAAGATGCCGAGTACCAAGGGAATCCTGACGATAGTCGGAGACTACAAGAAGTCGATCGCTTGTGCCGCAGATAGCAGCCGGCTGGCCGAGTCCCTCATGATTGCAGCCGAAAAGCAGCTCCTTGACCAAGTGGTGGCGTTGGTAGGCAAGAAGCCGGAAATGCCATCCACACCCCAGGAGTCGGAATCTGAGGGCTCGTTCAAGCCTGCCAAATAAACAAAGAAAATACCCTTGGACCCAGAGCACCCAGAGAGGCACGCTGTCATAGGCATAGGCCTTGACAGCAAATAGGAAGGCGAGCTCGTCGATTTCCTCCGTGAGAATCGGGACGTCTTCGCATGGACCCCCAAGGACATGCCGGGTGTTTCGACGTATTTCGCCGAGCACAAACTACACGTCTGACCTGACGTCAAGCCGGTCAGGCAACCCTTGCGCCGTTTGTCAGAAGAGAAGAGAAGAGTTGTTGGGAAGAGATAGCCCGACTCTTGGCAGCTAGATTTATCATGGAAGTATTCTTTCCAGAGTGGCTGGCCAATCCAGTTTTAGTATTGAAGAACAAGCAGTGGCGCATGTGCATTGACTACACCAGCCTCAACAAGGCTTGCCCCAAGGATCCCTTTGCTCTGCCAAGGATTAATCAAGTGATAGACTCCACAGCCGGATGCGAGCTGTTGAGTTTCTTGGATGCATACTCAGGTTATCACCAGATAAAGCTGAACCCGGCCGACAGGCTGAAGACCGCCTTCATCACGCCGTTTGGAGCCTTTTGCTACCTGACCATGACGTTCGGCTTCAGAAATGCCGGCGCCACGTTTCAACGTTGCATGCAAAAGTGCCTCCTCAAGCAACTCGGCAGAAATGCCCATGTATATGTGGATGATGTGGTGGTGAAGACGAAGAAGCGTGGCACTCTGTTAGAGGACCTCAAGGAGACCTTTGAAAACCTGCGTCGATTCCAGATTAAGCTCAACCCGAAGAAATGTGTCTTTGGAGTACCAGCCGGCCAGCTTCTTGGTTTCCTGGTCTCAGAGCGCGGCATAGAATGCAATCCTGTGAAGATCAAGGCAATTGAGATGATGAAGGTGCCCACCCGACTGCTGGACGTGCAGAAATTCACTGGCTGCCTGGCGTCAGTCAGCCGTTTCATCAGCCGGCTAGGCGACAAGGCCCTTCCCCTGTACCAACTCATGAAGAAGACCATCTTTTTCGAATGGAATGACAAGGCGGACGAAGCATTTCTCCAACTCACAAAGATGTTGCCAACCCCACCTGTCCTGGCAGTACCAACTGAGAAGGAGCCAATGCTCCTCTACATTGCAGCCACCAGTCGGGTTGTCAGCATAGTCATGGTAGTAGAGCGCAAGGAGAAGGACAAAGCATTGTCGGTCCATAGACCGGTGTATTACTTGAGTGAAGTATTGTCCGCCTCCAAGAAAAACTACCCCCACTACCAGAAGATGTGTTATGGCGTGCATTTTGCCGCCAACAAACTGAAGCCTTACTTCCAAGAGCATCCCATAACTGTCGTCTGCACAACCCCGCTTGCTGAGATCATTGGAAGCCGGGATGCCTCAGGCCGAGTGGCCAAATGGGCTATTGATCTGGCCCCCTACACCATCTATTACCAGCCTCGCACCACCATCAAATTGCAAGTGTTGGCCGACTTCCTCGTCGACTGAGCCGAAACCCAATATTTGCCGTCTGCGCCAGACTCCACCCATTGACGGATGCATTTTGATGGTTCAAAAATGCGCACTGGTCGGGGAGTCGGCATCGTCCTCACCTCTCCCAAGGGCGACAAGCTTAAATACGTACTGCAAGTCCACTTTGCCGCCTCCAACAACGTAGCAGAATATGAGGCACTCATACACGGGCTCCAGCTCGCCAAGGAACTCGGCATTCGCCGGATCCTGTGTTATGGTGACTCCGACTTGGTGGTCCAGTAATCTTCAGGCGACTGGGACGCCAAGGATGCAAACATGGCGAGCTACCGCTTCCTGGTGCAGCAACTCAGCGGATACTTTGATGGATGTGAGTTCCTTCACGTGCCAAGGAATGACAACGAGCAAGCAGATGCCTTGGCACGGATCGGCTCCACCCGACAAGCAATACCGGACGGCGTCGCTCTACGCCGTCTTCTGAAGCCATCTATGAAGCCGTCTCCTGATTCAGACTCCATCTTTGTGCCCCCCCCCCCCCGAAGCAGTCGGATTCGACTTGGTGCCCCCAAAGGCCGGCGCGGGGGTTTTGACAGGCGGCCCGGGGGCTGCTACAGCCAATACCAACCCGGGGACTTCAGAACCCAGCCCGGGGACTTCAGAGCCCGGCCCGGGGACTTCACCAGTCGGCCCGGGGACTTCTTCAGCACAGCAGGCGGAAGCGGCCGCTGGCCCGCCGCCTTCTGGCCCAACCGCCCTCGTACAAATCGCAGAAGTTGCAGTCAAAGAAATTGCAGCACCCTCATGAGCCCTGCGGATCCTCAAGTTCCTGGTGAACAAGGAGCTGCCAACCGATGAAATCTTAGCCCGACAAGTATAGAGGCGAGCTGCGGCTTATACCATAGTCAGCAAAGAGCTGGTGCGAAGAAGCATCACAGGAGTTTATCAGCGGTGTGTGGAGTCGGACCAAGGCCAAGCAATACTCAGAGATATCTATCAGGGCGAGTGTGTCCACCACGCGGCTTCAAGAGCCCTGGTGGCCAAAGCTTTCCGCCATGGGTTCTTCTGGCCCACTGCCCTGGAAGAGGCCAAGGAGCTAGTTCAGAAGTGTCAAGGGTGCCAGAGGTTCCGCTCCAAGCCACACCTGTCGGCTTCTGCATTCAAGACCATTCCCATAGCCTGGCCCTTTGCCGTGTGGGGATTGGATATGGTGGGACCATTCAATACGGCCCGCGGTGGCATGACTCACTTGCTGGTTGTGGTGGACAAGTTTACCAAGTGGATAGAGGCAAAACCAATCAAGAAGCTGAATGGGCCGACTGCCGTGACCTTCATCGCCGACATCACCACGCGGTATGGCATCCCGCATAGTATCATCACCGACAACGTGTCACACCCTAGCTAGTTCATGCATTAGAATGTTGCATCATGTTTATTCTTTCAACAGAAACTTGAAATGGGGATGACAGAACCCCCAGCCCCCTCTGAAACAAATAGGGTTTACTAAAACTATTTTCAATGAACCTGAAATGCCCTTCTAAAATGTCCATCATTTTTGTCTTGGTTCAGAACCTCTACCAAAAGTGATGCACAGTTTTCTAGGTCATCCTAAGGTCTTTGAATTAATTCATAAGTATTTGAATTTGGGCATTTAAAATTTATAAAATATTTCAAATCCTCAAATATTCCCAAACTAAAATGTTCCTTGCTGGAAATATTCCAACAAAGGACCAGGTGCAGTTTGGTGATTTTAGGAGTTGTTTAGGTATTTTAAATAATTCAACAAACTTACAGAATAGAAACAAACCTAGAAAAATAGGGAAACCTTACCTGGAGCCTACTAACCGGCCCACCTGCCGGCCCAGCCCAGCTGCCGCGCCAGCGAGCTGCTTGGCTTGGCCAGGCAGGCAGGCAGGTGCTCGGCGGCGAGCACCGCATGGGTGCCACGCACCTGGTCACCGCCTCGCCACTCTCCTCATCAAGCTGCGACGTGGATCGTTCCCCCTCTCTCCCCCGAACCCCTTGGACATCTCCTCTCCTCCCCAGCTCCTCCCCGTCGCGCTCCCCAGCCATGGCCGACGCCATCGCCGCCGCACCCTCGCCGTAGCCGCGCTCTCCGTCAACCTCGCGCCACGCCACCGTGTCCAGGAGCTCCGCCACCCTCCTCTCCTTTGAACAAGCCGAGCCCCGAGCGTTCGCGTGCCCCGAAGCCACCGCACTGACCTCGACCGAACCGCCGTCGCCGGAGATCCCTTTCAACACCGTCGCCGCACCAGCTCGTCTCCGACCCCGACTGTTGCCTCCACGAGTGCCCTGTGAGCCTAGCTACCTTCCCTTCTCTTCCTCTCTCGCCCCCGAGCTGTGTAGCAACCGCACGAAGATCACCCGCACGCACCGCCGCAGAGATCATCGCCGACGTGCTCCCGGCCATCCTCCGGCCATCTCTCGGTGTCCATCGCACTCACCACGTGTCACCCTAGCCCCGAGTAGGGCCTAACCATGCACTCCCCGCACCTCACCGCACACCCTAGCCCCGAGTTCGCCTCCACCCGAACTCCGGCGGCCGCCTAGGTTGTTGCCGGCGCCGATTCCGGCCACCCCGACCCCAACTAGCTCCACCAAGAGCTGCGGGTTGTCCCCAGCTCCACTTAGATGCCTTCCACGCCTCATTTGGTGGCCGGAACGGCCAAAACCACTTAAGCCGCCTCGTCGGGCTCGCCGGCGGCTAAACCCCGGTGCAGCCGACCTGACTTTGACCACGGGTGGGCCCTGGTTGACGCTGTTGAGTCAATGACAGGTGGGGCCCAGCCCTGTTAACTAATCCGGTTTAGTTCTAATTAATTTTTAGCTAAACTAATTGCACTGACACCCTGGACCCACTGGTCAGTTTGACCTGGACCGGACTGTTGACTTGCTGACGCAGTAAATAGCCCAAACTTCAAAAAATCATAGAAATTAATCTGTAACTCCAAATGCAAAGTTTTATATATGAAAAATGATCAGAAAAATCCAATCTATCCATCTGTACTAGTTTCATGCATGTTTAAGCAAGCTAACCTGATGTTTAGGCCAGAACTAATTAAAGCACTTATAAGGGCCATGTATGAGTTTGAAAATTGGATCTTTGGTTCAAATTGGTTCAAACCCATCTGGTCTTAGTTGCATTAGCCCAACACACTCATATTGCCATGTTTCATGCATGCATCATATTGTCGCACATTGTTTGGTGATGGTTGTGCATCGGTGTTCTTTGCGGCAGGTTCTGCCTCCGAGGAGTACCGTGATTACCCTATCAAAGAACCATATCAGTGCAACGACCCATCAGGCAAGCAACCAAACATTTGATCATATCGATACAATCCCATGTTCTCGCTCCTGCTCTCTTTTACTGCATTAAGACAACGCGTTTCAAACTGCTGTGTGCTATGGTAGTTGCACCCATTTCCTCTGCATGACCTATCATTGCCATAGTAACTAGATGAAACCCACTAGCATGTGTAGGAGTTGATTGAGCCATATGTATGTGTTGCTCCTACCTTGCTATGCCTGCTATACTTAGAGTCGTGTCTGGTCTGGTTCATCTAGGCGATGGGCTGGAGTGAAATGATCATGCCGGTAATGAGAGTAATGTGGTGAACACGATTTGGTAAAGGTATCGATGAGAGGCCATGTAGGAGTACATGGTGGGTTGTTTCATTGAAGCCGACCTTAAGCACTAAGATCTGTATGCGTGATTTAAGACTCAGCTACTACCATGCATTGGGCCCTGAATATGACCCCGCTCGACATCTTACTCACCCTAGTCCTCTGTCCAGGAGTTGCAAGTAGTTTCTGGTGTTTGTAGCCTACTGGAGGCCGTGGACAGCGCTGACCCGCGGGGTGGGCTGTGATGCGGTAGGTACGTGGCCGGGTGTATCGAATACCCGTTAGGTATCTTGGGAACCATGTACACATCGTCCGGGGCCGTATGGGAAACCTCGGCCGGACTCCCTGCGGATGGAACCTGGATAGGCGATAATCCTGGACTAGAGACTTAGGTGTTTAGGTAGGTCGTGGTCTACACCCACGTCGGCTTTCGCTTGAAGTCTGCCGAGCACATGTCGTGTGCAGACGCTAAGTGGTGGAAACATGTATGAAGAAGTACACCCCTGCAGGGTTAACATGATCTATTTGAATAGCCGTGTCCGCGGTAAAGGACTACTTGGTTGCCTATACAGTTCATAGACAAGTAAATGGATACTACTAAAATCCTCAAGATAAGTGTTAGTGCCGAGGATGGCTCTTCCGTAGGATGACGGAGGTGGATCCTCGGTGGTGTATTGAAGTGGTGAGTAGTGGACTCGTGTGCGCAAAACCATTTCAAGTTGGTGTCTCGTAGATAGCTTAGCCAAGAGTCAAAGCTGGCTTGCTGCAATAACTCCACCAACCCTTCTTGATAATATGCATGTATGTAGGATCTGATGTAAGTCTTGCTGGGTACCTTTGTACTCATGTTGCTATAATTTACATTTTACAGAAGACGCTGCAACCCCTTCTGATGGGTTCTTCGTAGATGTCGATATTGATGAGTAGGATGGAGCCCAGGTGGTGATCTTGAGCTTATGGAGGACCATGTAGTATAGCTAGGCTTACCCAAGCCTCTTTTATTTTACTAGATGTCTATACTCAGACATTACCCTTCCGCTGTTGACTTTTATGATTGTATGACTTGCATGCTGGGTCGTGTGACCCGTACTTGTGTGTATGTTATGTATGGCTCTCTGAGCCTTAAATAAAGTACTTATGTTGTAGAGTCATGTTGTGATTCCTTGTTGTATTTGCACATATCGAGCATATTGTATGTATGGTTGAAATGCTTGGTATGTGTGGGATCTGACTATCTAGTTGTTTATTCATAGTAGCCTCTCTTACCGGGAAATGTCTCCTAGTGTCTCCACTGAGCCTTGGTAGCTTGCTACTGCTCCGGAACACTTAGTCTTGCCGGTATGTGTCCTTCTTCGTTCCTGTGTCTGTCCCTTCGGGGAAATGTCACGCGATGGATACCGGAGTCCTGTTAGCCCGCTACAGCCCGGTTTACCTGAGTCCTGCTAGCCCAGTGCTACAGCCCGGATTCACTTGCTGATGACCGACACATTCGATGCTGGGTCATGGATGCCTGTCCCTGTAAGTCTGTGCCACTTTGGGTTTACGACTAGTCATGTCAGCCCGGGCTCTTTACCATATGGATGCTAGCGACACTATCATATACGTGTGCCAAAAGGCGCAAACGGTCCCAGGAAAAAGGTAAGACGACACCCGAGGGAATACCGTGCGTGAGGCCGCAAAGTGATATGAGGTGTTACATGCTAGATCGATGTGGCCTCGAGTCGGGGTCCTGACAGCGTTGGCATCAGAGCCGGACTGCCTGTAGGTTCTCCAAGCCAAACTGGTCGATGTTGAGTCTAGAAATGCTTTAGTTATATGTAGGGGAATTGTTTGTGGGATGGAACATAAGGCTCTTTTTACTCCTATATCTCATGACATTCTGATCTGAGTCAGTCTATTCTTCCACCGGGGGTTAAGGAATTAGGATCTCTTCTCTCTATCAGGTTCACGTGTTACTAATTAGTAGTACCTTATAGGTTTGATGGTTACAAGCCTAGTTCAGTTCTACTACCCCATTATGTTGTTAAGATGGACCCAGAACCTTGATATGATGTTGTTGAGTGTCTATGCAATTTCTGTCAAATGCTTCAAAATCCTTTTTGAGCATTACAGCCGTCATGCTGCCCAATTTCTGCTAGAAATTCTAATGCCTTGTGTTATCATGTTCCAGATGGCTTCCCGTCCTCAGAATCAAGTGGTTCGTTTGACTCGTTGTCTAGATGTACCCGGCCATACTACTATGCTGGTCAGGGTAATGACCGAGGCAAGATATCGTTGGTATCCTGAGTACACAGTCGAAGAGCAATTCCGAGACTTTAGTCAAAGTCAATATCTTTGCACTGTCAGGATATTTCCATCGTATCCTGGATCTACCGAGCCCCTTCACTGATCTTATGGACTCGGGGTTACTATTGAGATGGCTGTGCAGGATGCTGCCTACTCTATGATGACCATCATGCGAGTCAGGACTGGCCTATTTCGGGACTCTGATTTCCGATATATGTCAGCGTCACTTCCGGGAGCACAAGGGTATCTCCAGGCTATCTATGCCGACTCTTCTCAGGAGAACTCTCTAATCCGCACCACTGCACAGTTGCTTGAGGACTAGGACCGTGGAAATCGGGCCTTAAGGATGGAGCTTTTCAACACCCGTGCCGATCATTGGGCCACTTTGACTCGGTTTGCACCGGTTGTGCAAGCTGGATATATGGATTTGCGAGATCTCTATCCTGTAAGATCTGCTCTGCCAGACATGATGGACTGGCGTGATGTAGGAGGCATCACCCAACCTCGTGGTCCCCGCAGGCCACCGTTTGTTGGTCCAAGACCTCATCCTAACCCCTATGGACCACAAGTTCCACGGGACTGTCTGTTTCCGGATGATCACGTTGAGCTTCCAGGCTATGGAGGTGACTTCTATGAAGACTACTACGGAGCTGTCTGAGCTAGTAGTAGTATCACTAGTATGGTATCAGTTGTATCGTCCACCGTCCTGCGTGACTCGTGGGATATGACTTAGCGTGTACCACCTTCCGGAGGTGTAAAAAAATAATGTATAGGAGCTTGGGATGCCTCCAATGAGATGTAATCTTCCTTTCACCGCAGTTGTACTTTGTTTGGTTTTGTACTAAACCTTGTATGGTGTGTATGATGATGGAATAAAAGAAGCAGTTTCTGTATTTACCATGTCATACGGATGATCATCTTGCATTCCGAGTTATTCCTTACATTCTGCTTTTCTATGTCAAAATCCCATCATTCTGGACTAAATCATTGTCTTGTTTTCCCAAGGATGGTCAACACGCGCAATAACCCTGCTCCCCAAGAGCAGGCCGAAGGCAGTGAAGTCAGGAATGCTAATCTGCCCCAACCTCCTTCTCTGGCCAAGGTTATGCTAGTGGCTGAGAGAAACAAGCAGGAGACCAACCGTTTGCTGGAGCGCATCGAGCAAAACACAGCACACCACCAGAGGAATAACTTGGTATCACTCAATGATTTCATCAAGTTACATCCACCCACTTTCCACCACTCCGTCGAGCCTCTCGACGCCGATGACTGGCTTCGCAGTATTACTCATAAGCTACGCTCTGCACTCGTAGCTGAGGCTGACAAGGTCACATTTGCTGCATATCATCTTGAAGGCCCCGCCAGTCTATGGTGGGAGAACTATGGAGCTATGCGCCCAGCGGGCCATGTCACTACTTGGGCTGAATTCAGCGAGGCTTTCCGTGAACATCACATTCCGGAGGGTCTCATGGACCGTAAACATGAGGAGTTCTGCAGTTTCACTCAAGGCCGACTCTCTGTGGATGCTTATAGCAGGGAGTTCGGTAACCTTGCACGATATGCAACTGAGGAAGTTTCTACTGATGCCAAGAAGCAAGCAAGGTTCCGCAAGGGACTTAGTCCTAAGCTTCGCCGCGACCTCCGTTTGCATGAGTGCACATCCTTTCAAAAGCTTGTTAACAAAGCCATCAGTGCCGAGACTGGTCAGCCTGATTATGAAGCAACACGCAAGCATGGGCGTGATTTTGGTTCCTCATCCGGTGCTAGTTCTCAAAAGTGTCGTGTGTGGGTGCCTAACACCGCCCTGCCACCCAGGTTCACACCGAGGCCATCCTTTCAGGCGCCTCTCCCCGCTCAACAGTTTGCACCAGCTAAGCCTTATGGTGGTTCAACCAACAGTGCTCCTTCACGCACCAGCTCTGTGACTTGCTCAAAGTGTGGGGAGCCAGGCCACTATTTGCGCGAGTGTCCCCAAACCAACCCCAACTAGTCAGGAAAATCTATTGGCCATGGCAAGCCGACAGGGAAAGTGTTCTACGCCAAGCCAGCCACCGCTGCACGTGGCCATGTCAACTGTATCTCTGCTAAAGAAGCTCAAGAGGATCCCAACGTCATTCTCGGTACGCTCCTTGTTAATTGCCACCCGGCATTTGTTCTTTTCGATACTGGAGCATCTCATTCTTTCATATCCGAAAATTATGCTCGTTTGCATAACACCGCATTCTGTGACATGTCGTCCACCATGGAAATTTCTACTCCTGGTTCTAGATGGCAAACCTCTAGAGTAAGCCATGGAAATGAAATTCAAGTCGACAGACTTGTTTTTCTTGCATCTTTGATAGCTCTCAAATCTTCGGATATTAATATCATCTTGGGTATGGACTGGATGTCAGCCCATCATGCCAAGATTGATTGCTTCTCTAGGACTGTTCAACTCACACATCCCTCGGGAAAGATAGTCAATGTCTTGACCGAATAGCCAAGCGACAACTATATTCCCTTAACGCCAGTCCGTTGCCAGACCTCGAAGACGTTCCGGTAGTCCGTGACTTCCCGGATATTTTCCTAGAGGAATTGCCAGGTGTTCCACCTGACAGAGATGTTGAGTTCATAATAGATCTCATCCCAGGAACTGTCCCAATTTCTAGAAGACCCTATAAGATGGCACCTTTTGAACTAGCCGAGCTTAAGAAACAACTCGATGAGTCCTTGAAAGAGGGTTTCATCCGACCTAGTTCATCTCCGTGGGCTTGCCCCGTCCTCTTCGTCAAGAAGAAGGATGGTACGGATCGGATGGTTGTAGATTATCGACCTGTCAATTTGGTCACAATCAAGAACAAGTATCCGCTCCCCAGGATCAACGATCTGTATGATCATCTCGCTGGATCCTCAGTCTTCTCCAAAATGGATTTGAGGTTGGGCTACCATCAAATCAAAATCAGGAACGGGGACATTCCTAAAACGGCTTTTGTTACTCGTTATGGCCAATACGAGTACACCGTCATGTACTTCGGTTTAACCAACGCCCCAGTCACCTTTTCTCGGTTAATGAACTCAATCTTCATGGAGTATTTGGATAAATTCGTCGTGGTTTACCTCGATGATATACTCATTTACTCCAAGAACGAGGAAGAACATGCAGAACATCTAAGGCTAGTGTTGATGAAACTTCGAGAGCATCGTCTTTATGCCAAGTTCTCTAAATGTGAATTTTGGTTGCCAGAAGTGACCTATCTAGGGCATGTAATCTCTGGGAAAGGTATTGCTGTCAATCCCGAGCGAGTTCAAGCCGTCCTTAATTGGACTCCACCTGAATCGGTCAAGCAAGTTCGGAGTTTCCTTGGCTTAGCGAGCTATTGTCGCCGCTTTGTCGAGAACTTCTCCAAGGTTGCCAAACCTCTAACTGAACTCCTCAAGAAAGATAAAAAGTTTGAGTGGACTCCACAATGTGAGCACAGCTTTCAGGAACTGAAAAGACGCCTGACATCTGCTCCCGTACTGGTACCACCAGATTTTTCTAAGGACTTTGTTATCTATTGCGACGCCTCGCGACAAGGACTAGGTTGCATTCTTATGAAAGATCGTCATGTAATTGCTTATGCTTCACGGCAATTGCACCCACATGAGGAGAATTATCCTACTCATGAGCTAGAGCTTGCAGCTATAGTCTATGCACTTAAAACCTGGCGACATTACCTCCTCGGTAATCGTTGCGAAATCTTCACAGATCACCAGAGTTTGAAGTATATATTCACCCAACCGGATTTGAATCTCAGGCAAAGACGTTGGGTCGAGTTGATCACAGATTTCGACTTAGGGATAACTTACACCCCAGGAAAGGCCAACGTTATGGCTGATGCACTAAGTCGTAAATCTTATTGTAAAAATCTGATGTTACAACAAAGTCAACCGCTTCTCCATGAGGAATTTCAGAAACTTAATCTTCACATTGTTCCTCAAGGATTTCTTTCCACCTTGGTGGCGAGACCTACTCTTACGGATCAAATTATCGCTGCCCAAAAGCGAGATAAAGGGATATCTAGGATCAAGGAGAACATTGCTAGCGGAGATGCTAGATGTTTTCCACAAATGATCATGGTGTTGTGTACTTTGAGAACTGTTTAGTGGTTCCCAAGAACCAGCATCTACGGCAGTTGATCCTTAAGGAGGCTCATGAATCCCCTCTCACCATTCATCCCGGTAGTACCAAGATGTATCAGGACCTACGCCAGAGGTTCTGGTGGACTAGGATGAAGAGAGACATCGCTCAATTTGTTGCTAATTGCGATGTCTATCGTCGTGTAAAAGAAGAGCATCAACGGCCTGCTGGCACCCTTCAACCCTTAGCGATTCCTGAATGGAAATGGGATAAAATTGGTATGGATTTCATCACCGGTTTTCCCAGGACCAAGAGAGGGAATAACGCTATCTTTGTCGTTGTCGATCGTCTTTCCAAAGTAGCCCATTTCTTGCCTGTTCGCGAGAGTATAACCGCTTGTCAGCTAGCAGACTTGTATATCTCCCGAATAGTGTCTCTCCATGGTGTTCCACTGGAAATTAACTCGGATCGAGGAAGTCTCTTTACCTCTCGATTTTGGGAAAGTTTCCAAAATGCTATGGGAACCCGCCTTTCCTTTAGCACTGCTTTTCACCCTCAATCAAGTGGTCAAGTAGAACGTGTCAACTAGATTCTAGAAGACATGCTTCGAGCTTCTGTTATCTCATTCGGAATGGAGTGGGAGAAATGCCTTCCATTTGCCGAATTTGCTTATAACAACAGCTATCAATCTAGCTTGGGTAAAGCCCCTTTTGAAGTTCTCTATGGACGAAGGTGTCGAACGCCTCTTAACTAGTCAGAAACCGGGGAAAGACAATTCTTTGGCCCGGACATGATCCAGGAAGCAGAAGAGCAAGTTCGCATTGTTCGTGAAAAGTTGAAAACAGCCCAATCTCGCCAAAAGAGACAATACGACCGAAAACATAAGGCTATGACTTTTGAGGATGACGAGAAGGCTTACCTTCGGGTTACTCCTCTGAAGGGAACCCGTCGCTTCGGTATCAAGGGCAAATTGGCTCCTCGTTACATTGGACCTTTTCACATTCTCGCTAAACGAGGAGAAGTTACCTACCAATTGGAACTACCTCCGCATCTCTCCAGAGTCCACGATGTCTTCCACGTTTCTCAACTCAGGCATTGCTTCTCGGATCCTATACGTGGAGTGGACCACGAAATGCTTGATCTTCAAGATAATCTCACGTATCGAGAGTACCCCGTTCGTATGCTCGATCAAGCCGAGCGTACCACTCGACGCCATAATATCAAGTTTCTCAAGGTTCAATGGTCGCACCATTCTGAGAAGGAAGCAACTTGGGAAAGGGAGGATCGTCTTCGACTTGAGTACCCCGCCTTCTTTCCGGAGGAACCTAAATCTCGGGACGAGATTCTTTTGAGTGGGGGTGAGTTGTCACACCCTAGCTAGTTCATGCATTAGAATGTTGCATCATGTTTATTCTTTCAACAGAATCTTGAAATGGGGATGACAGAACCCCCAGCCCCCTCTGAAACAAATAGGGTTTACTAAAACTATTTTCAATGAACCTGAAATGCCCTTTTAAAATGTCCATCATTTTTGTCTTGGTTCAGAACCTCTGCCAAAAGTGATGCACAGTTTTCTAGGTCATCCTAAGGTCATTGAATTAATTCATAAGTATTCGAATTTGGGCATTTAAAATTTATAAAATATTTCAAATGCTCAAATATTCCCAAACTAAAATGTTCCTTGCTGGAAATATTCCAACTAAGGATCAGGTGCAGTTTGGTGATTTTAGGAGTTGTTTAGGTATTTTAAATAATTCAACAAACTTACAGAATAAAAACAAAACCAGAAAAATAGGGAAACCTTACCTGGGGCCTACTAACCGGCCCACCTGCCGGCCTAGCCCAGCTGCCGCGCCAGCGAGCTGCTTGGCTCGGCCAGGCAGGCACGCAGGTGCTCGGCAGCGAGCACTGCATGGGTGCCACGCACCTGGTCGCCGCCTCGCCACTCTCCTCATCAAGCTGCGACGTGGATCATTCCCCCTCTCTCCCCCGAACCCCTTGGACATCTCCTCTCCTCCCCAGCTCCTTCCCCTCGCGCTCCCCAGCCATGGCCGACGCCATCGCCGCCGCACCCTTGCCGTAGCCGCGCTCTCCGTCAACCTCGCGCCATGCCACCGTGTCCAGGAGTTCCGCCACCCTCCTCTCCTTCGAACAAGCCGAGCCCCGAGCGCTCGCGTGCCCCGAAGCCACCGCACTGACCTCGACCGAACCGCCGTCGCCGGAGATCCCTTTCAACGCCGTCGCCGCACCAGCTCGTCTCCGACCCCGCCGGTTGCCTCCATGAGTGCCCTGTGAGCCTAGCTACCTCCCCTTCTCTTCCTCTCTCGCCCCTGAGCTGTGTAGCAACCGCACGAAGATCACCCGCACGTACCGCCATGGAGATCGTCGCCGACGTGCTCCCGGCCATCCTCTGGCCATCTCTCGGTGTCCATCGCACTCACCACGTCGCGTAGGGCCTAACCATGCACTCCCCGCGACTCACCGCACACCCTAGCCCCGAGTTCGCCTCCACCCGAACTCCGGCGGCCGCCTAGGTCGTTACCGGCGCTGATTCCGGCCACCCCGACCCCAACTAGCTCCACCAAGAGCTGCGGGTTGTCCCCAGCTCCACTTAGATGCCTTCCGCGCCTCATTTGGTGGCCGGAACGGCCAAAACCACTTCCGCCGCCTCGTCGGGCTCGCCGGCGGCTAAACGCCGGTGCAGCCGACCTCACTTTGACCACGGGTGGGCCCTGGTTGACTCTGTTGAGTCAATGACAGGTGGGGCCCAGCCTTGTTAACTAATCAGGTTTAGTTCTAATTAATTTTTAGCTAAACTAATTGCACTGACACCCTGGACCCACTGGTCAGTTTGACCTGGACTGGTCTGTTGACTTGCTGAGGTCAGCATGACCTCATGCTTACGCAGTAATCCTTTTCTGGAATTAAAATAAATGCAGAATGATTTATAAATTTCAGAAAATAGCCCAAACTTCAAAAAAATCATAGAAATTAATCTGTAACTCCAAATGCAAAGTTTTACATATGAAAAATGATCAAAAAAATCCAATCTATCCATCTGTACCGGTTTCATGCATGTTTAAGCAAGCTAACCTGATGTTTAGGCCAGAACTAATTAAAGCACTTATAAGGGCCATGTATGAGTTTGAAAATTGGATCTTTGGTTCAAATTGTTTCAAACCCATCTGGTCTTAGTTGCATTAGCCCAACACAGTCATATTGCCATGTTTCATGCATGCATCATATTGTCCCACATTGTTTGGTGATGGTTGTGTATCGGTGTTCTTTGCGGCAGGTTCTGCCTCCGAGGAGTACCGTGATTACCCTATCGAAGAACCATATCAGTGCAACGACCCATCAGGCAAGCAACTAACCATTTGATCATATCGATACAATCCCATGTTCTCGCTCCTGCTCTCTTTTACTGCATTAAGACAACGCGTTTCAAACTGCTGTGTGCTACGGTAGTTGCACCCATTTCCTCTGCATGACCTGTCATTGCCACAGTAACTAGATGAAACCCACTAGCATGTGTAGGAGTTGATTGAGCCATATGTATGTGTTGCTCCTACCTTGCTATGCCTGCTATGCTTAGAGTCGTGTCAGGTCTGGTTCATCTAGGCGATGGGCTGGAGTGAAATGATCATGCTGGTAATGAGAGTAATGCGGTGAACACGATTTGGTAAAGGTATCGATGAGAGGCCATATGGGAAACCTCGGCCGGACTCCCTGCGGATGGAACCTGGATAGGCGATAAACCTGGACTAGAGACTTAGGTGTTTAGGTAGGTCGTGGTCTACACCCACGTCAGCTTTCGCTTGAAGTCTGCCGAGCACATGTCGTGTGCAGACGCTAAGTGGTGGAAACATGTATGAAGAAGTACACCCCTGCAGGGTTAACATGATCTATTCGAATAGCCGCGTCCGCGGTAAAGGACTACTTGGTTGCCTATACAGTTCATAGACAAGTAAATGGATACTACTAAAATCCTCAAGATAAGTGTGAGTGCCGAGGATGGCTCTTCCGTAGGATGACGGAGGTGGATCCTCGGTGGTGTATTGAAGTGGTGAGTAGTGGACTCATGTGCGCAAAACCAGTTCAAGTTGGTGTCTCGTAGATAGCTTAGCCAAGAGTCAAAGCTGGCTTGCTGCAATAACTCCACCAACCCTTCTTGATAATATGCATGTATGTAGGTTCTGATGTAAGTCTTGTTGGGTACCTTTGTACTCATGTTGCTATAATTTACATTTTACAGAAGATGTTGCAACCCCTTCTGATGGGTTCTTCGTAGATGTCGATATTGATGAGTAGGCTGGAGCCCAGGTGGTGATCCTGAGCTTATGGAGGACCATGTAGTATAGCTAGGCTTACCCAAGCCTCTTTTATTTTACTAGATGTCTGTACTCAGACATGTCCCTTCCGCTGTTGACTTGTATGATTGTATGACTTGCATGCTGGGTCGTGTGACCCGTACTTGTGTGTATGTTATGTATGGCTCTCTGAGCCTTAAATAATGTACTTATGTTGTAGAGTCATGTTATGATGCCTTGTTGTATTTGCACATATCGAGCATATTGTGTGTATGGTTGAAATGATTGGTATGTGTGGGATCTGACTATCTAGTTGTTTATTCATAGTAGCCTCTCTTACCGGGAAATGTCTCCTAGTGTCTCCACTGAGCCTTGGTAGCTTGCTACTGCTCCGGAACACTTAGACTGGCCGGCATGTGTCCTTCTTCGTTCCTGTGTCTGTCCCTTCGGGGAAATGTCACGCGATGGATACTAGAGTCCTGCTAGCCCGCTACAGCCCGGTTTACCGGAGTCCTGCTAGCCCAGTGCTACAGCCCGGATTCACTTGCTGATGACCGACACGTTCGATGCTGGGTCATGGATGCCTGTCCCTGTAAGTCTGTGCCACTTTGGGTTTACGACTAGCCATGTCATCCCGGGCTCTTTACCATATGGATGCTAGCGACACTATCATATACGTGTGCCAAAAGGCGCAAACGGTCCCGGGCAAAAGGTAAGACGACACCCGAGGGAATACCGTGCGTGAGGCCGCAAAGTGATATGAGGTGTTACATGCTAGATCGATGTGGCCTCGAGTCGGGGTCCTGACACAACGGCACCAACTTTGCTAAGGGAGCCTTGGCCCGTTTTTGTGCAACACAAGGCATCCGCCTGAACTTAGCGTCCGTTGCCCACCCGCAGTCAAACGGCCAGGTGGAACGCGCAAACGGCCTCATTTTGTCCAGCCTCAAGCCCCGACTGGTCGAGCCTCTGGAGCGTTCGGCCGGCTGCTGGCTCGACGAGCTGCCGGCCGTCCTCTGGAGCTTGCGCACAACTCCAAACAAATCAACAGGCTTCACGCCTTTCTTCCTCGTCTACGGTGCCGAAGCCGTCATCCCGACGGATATTGAATTTGACTCCCCAAAAGTCACCATGTACACCGAGGCGGACGCCAAGGAGGCACGAGAAGACGACATCGATTTGCTGGAGGAAGGCCGGCTATTGGCACTCAGCAGGTCGGCCATCTACCAGCAAAGTCTGCGCCGATACTACAACCACAAGGTGAAGCCAAGGTCCTTCCTGGAGGGAGACCTTGTGCTCCGGCTGATCCAACGAACAGCCGGACAGCACAAGCTCTCGGCACCATGGGAAGGCCCTTTTATCATCAGTAAGGTGTTGGGAAACGCTGCCTACTATCTGATCGATGCCCAGAAGCCCAGAGCGTGCAAGAGAGATGATTCAGGCAAAGAAACGGAGAGGCCGTGGAACGCAAACCTCCTACAAAGGTTTATAGTTAAAAGAAGTATGTATCACGCCACCTTTTGTACTATGTATAAAGACTCCGGGTCCCTAGAGAAGAGCTCAGGGACTGCCCTCTTTTTTATCTATATGATAAGTATCATGCCTATGAGAATGTATACTCCATTTTTCTTCTGCGTGGCACCGGGTTCGACCAGTCGGCCCAAAGCCTCGCCGCCTTCTACAATATGCCGCCTCCTGCAGCCGGACAAGTAGTATGCCGGCACCAAAGCCTCCTTTGTCAGAAGCCACAGGTCGTAGAGCGACTGCATGGCGGGCAAAGGTGGCAAAGAATTGCCCCACACGAAAAAACGACTAAGGAAGAAGGTGCATATAGTAGAAGGCGGCATCGCGCCTAGTCATCTGGCCGCCTGGCGGCCGGACGGCCGGCCTCCACCTTACCACCCAAAGCTCTGAATGGTTAAAACCTAGCCTCCCTCACAAACGGCTAGAGTGATCAGACCAGCCACGGTCCGCAGAGCGGCCGCCTGGCCGGTGAAAGCAAATCCAAAGGGTCGGCGGCAAGGGAAAAAACCAAGGAGAAAAAGGGAAGAAGAGTGGAGGTCGGCACAACAGGCATAAGCAAAGATAAAATATTTTTACATGGGTAAAGGCCTCCGGCCAGCATTGAAACAGAGTTTGATATACACCCGAGGGTGGAATTGTGCGAATTTAACCAAAATGTTCAGAGTAGCAAGCAGAAGACAGATAAAATCCTAAGGCGTAGCAGAGAAGTCCGGCTGGGCGGTGCCGGTTGGCGCGGCAGAAAGCTCCGGCCGGCCGGTGCAAGATGGCGTGGCCAAGGGCTCCGGCTGAACGTTGGAGTCGGCCGCGACACCTGGCGCGGCAGGCGGCTCCATCTGGGCGGAGGGATCGCCGGCAGCAGGCGGAGCGTTGGAGTGCTGGAGGACGGAGTCGGTAGCATCCGTCGGAGGAACGGGCGGCGGGTCTACCCCCACTTGAACGCCTTCAGTAGTGGGCGGCGCCTTGGTGCGTGGCTTGTTGCTTGAGGCCCGGTCAGGTTGGGGCTGACCGCCCGCCCCGAGCTCCGGCATGTCGACATCGCTCTCGTCTTCCTCCTCCTCCTCCTCCTCCTCCTCCTCTTCTTCCTCCCTGTCCTCCCCCTCGTCGCTGGAGTCGATGACCTCAGCGGTGTCTTTGCTGTCCTCCAGGTTCAGCCCGAGCCACTCGTGCGGAACCTCGCCGCCTTCCTCGACCACCTCCAGCACAAAGACACTGGTGTCGGTGAAGTCGGCGATCGCCACTGCCCTGCTGACAAGCTCAGCTTCCACTGCCGCCAGCTCCTCCTGCGCCTCCAGTCGGAACGTGGCTAACTGAGCTAGATCTAGCCCAGGGTACCACGCCTTGACGAATTCCAAGGCCTGGCGCGCTCCTGCCCGGGCTGCTGAGGCCTTCCAGGACTCCAGGCGACCGACCGCCACCTCCAGCCAGTCGGTAGTCCGACTTGGGGTGCATGGGGCTGGCAAGCCTGGCCAGAGGGCGGAGACCGCCTGGGCTCCGATGCGCTGCAGGTGGTGCAGCAAGCGGTGAGCAGGCCAAAGCCGCGCCTGAATGCTGAGGACCTGTTCACCAAGGGTCCGGGGGGCATCAGCGGCAATCTGCGTGCCCTCTGCCCTTCGCTCCTCGCGTTGGGCCTCAATCATCTGGGTAGCGGCTACACAATGGCCCGGGAAGAAGTCTGTCCGGGCAGAAGAAGAAAAAGGCCAAGGCTGTAAGCAAGGGCTGATAACTCAAAGCAAGAAACTAAGAGAGTAGGGGTTACCGTCGAGAAATCTTCAATGCTGCTGAAGCAGGCTGTCACCTGGGCCTCCTTGTCGGCCCAGGCAGAGCGCTTGAGGTCAAACTCGGCAAGGAGGCTAGTCTCTGCCGTCTCCGCCTTCAGCTGGGCCACCTTGAGATTTTCCGCCTATTCGGCATGTTGGGCGGCTAGGCGATCCCGCTCCTCCGCCAGCTTGCTGCACTCCGCCTCCTTGCCGCGCAGGGCGGTCTTGGCTTCGCCCAGCTACTGCTATAGGTCAGCATTGGCCTCTGAAGAAAGAAAGAAAAGAAGAAGACATCAGTCAAGCAGAAAAGACGAAGAAAAGAACAACTGAGGAGATTCGGCCCGACTGCTCAGCAGTCGGCCCAAAGCTCGGGGACTACAGCCCGCGGGCGCGCTAGCGCGCCCCCACGGAAAGGAAGTAGTCAACAAGGGAAAAAGAACAACTGAGGAGATTCGAACTGACTACTCAGCAGTCGGCCTGAACTTCGGGGACTACAGCCCGCGGGCACGCCAGCACGCCCCCGCAGAAAGGAAGTAGTCAACAAAGAAAAGAACAACTGAGGAGATTTGGCCCGACTGCTCAGCAGTCGGCCTGAACCTTGGGGACTACAGCCCGTGGGTGCGCCAGCGCGTCCCCGCGAAGAAAGAAGAAAGAGACTTACGCCGGCTTTCGGCGAGATGGGCCGTCTGCGCCTCCAGCTCCCGAACCTTGGAGTTGTAGGCAATCGCGCGAAGGTTGTGATAATACTGTAGAAGAAACAACAAAACGAGATCAGCAATCAGCAACTACAAGTTAAAGTTCCGACCCGCCTGCTCAGCAGCCGGCCCGGAACCTGGGGACTACACCCAGTGGGTGCGCTTGTGCGCCCCCATGAAAGAAGCAACGAAGAACATTCGCAGAGAAAACCAAAAGACGACTTACCCGGATGGCGGTGCGTGACTCCAAGTAGGCCTCGTTGCAGCGCTTGAGTGCCTCAGCTTCCGCTCGGAGCTTGGCCTGGTCGACAAGGGACGCCTCGTTCAGGGCACCAGTTCCGCCCCCGCGTACCTAACCCACGGGCGCGGCACTAGTCGCCTCGGTGTCAGGGGCCGACGAGCTCGAGGCGCCGATCTCCTGCGGCCGTGGCGCCGAGGCCGCCTTCTCCAGATAGCGGCGTGTGGGAATACAGACCGCGGGAACCAGGACCGTTGCCACCGTAGTCTCGACCGGTGGCACCGGCGGCGCCACTAGCTGTTCGTCCCGCGGCTCGCTGGCTGGCGGAGGCGGCGGACGCGACGGCAGGTGCGGCGGCACGAAGACGTCTGGCATGGCTACGTCACCGCCCCCTGCTCTCGGATTGGGTAGTCGCCGTCGGCTCCTCCGACTGTCGCTTCGAAATTAGGCGGAGGCGGCGCAGTGTTTAGGGGGGCCACAAGTAGTGGCTCTTGGCGGCGGGCGACCTCCGCGAGCCGTTCCTTCTCCGCGGCCTGAGCTTCCGCCTGCGCCAGCGCCTGTGCGGCAGACGCGATAGACAGGTCTGCCTGCTCCTTGGCCAGGCGGTCAGCCTCTGCCTCATCGCGCGCCTATCGTGCATTCCGCTCTATCGCCTCCCGGAGGTCGGCGGCCGGGTCGATGCGCCGGCTGGTCGAGGAGGTCGCTGCCGACCTGAGGACCGAGCCGGCACCCGACTTCTCAAGGGTCAAAGGGGCCCTGAAATAAGAAGACAAGTCAGAGGATTTTCGTGATAGGTTGATGAAAAAGCAAGGAGTAAGGAAATGATGCTTACGCCGACACCATAACTGGCACCTTCGGCTGCCTTCGATATTGGGTCGCCCTGGCCGCGGTGTCTTTCTGCCTGGTCGCCACGGTTGGGTTCTTGGGCTTCTTTGGGGCGCTGCCGAACAGGGTCGAGCCCTGTTTCCTCTTGCGCTTGCCGCCTGGGGCGGGCGGCCCAGAAGAGGGTCCGGCGCCGGTGGTGGCGGAGCTCCGGGCAGGGCGCGGCTCGTCTTCGTCTTCGTCGTCGTCGCGCCAGGCCTCCACGCCGCCGCCTCCCTCGGAGCCGCCTGCTCCGCTACCGGCATCCGCTCTGCCACCGCCGCCTGTCACGTCATCGACCAGGGCGGCCGCCCCCAAGTCGGGGTCGTCCAAGTCACTCTCCGCCCTGTCCACCTGGAGGTTATCACCCGGCCCCAGGAGGGCGGCTGTTGCCTTGGACATATAAATCTGCAACCAAGAAGGAATCAAGTCTTGAAGAGCGGTGCCATAAAGAGAAACGAATCAAAAGAAAGCAGTTCAAAGGACAAAGACAAGAAACTTACCGCAGGAGGCGGGTTGTGGCGAGAGTACGGCCACTTCCCGTACCGCCACTCCTTCTCTGACATCTTGAGGTCGGAGATCTCGTTCACCATCCGCGAGACTTTGGCAGGCGGCATTCCCTTCGTGCACAGCCGGCACGGATCGCGGTGTCCGCCCATCCGGAAGATCGGGTGAGGGCGGCTCTGCAGCGGGAGGATCCGGCGCTCCATGAAGGCGACGAGGAGGTCGGAGGCCACGAGGCCCTCTGACTCTTGGAGCACTCGGAGTCGGCTGATGGCGGCTGCCGCATCCGTCGACACCGGCTTTGGCTTGTACTTCCAAGAGACGCGAGCTCTGGTAGGGGGGCGGCCTCGTAGGCCGGCAGGTTGAGTAAGTCGGCAGCAGGTTCCACATTCTCGACGTAGAAATAGGACTGCTACCACATCTTCACCGACTGCACTAGCTTGATGACGGGAAAGGCGTTCCGTTTCGCCGGCCGGCGCACGGCGACAAAGCCCACGCACTCGACCGCCGTCTCCTTGGCGGAGGTGCCGAGCTTTCCATAGAAGAATGCTCCCCACAGCTCGATTGTGGGGAGGATACTGAGGTAGCCCTCACACGCCATGACGAAGGTGGAGAGCAAGGTCACGGCATTGGGCATGAGGTGATGGGGCTGAAGGTTGTAAAAGTTGAGGAAGGCACGGAAGAAGTTGCTCGCAGGGAGGTCAAAGCCCCGCAGGAAATGCGAGCGGAAGACGACCCGCTCGCCTTCCTGCGGCGCCGGCGAGATCTCCATCTCCGGTGACACCCGCGCCTTGACGAAGGCCGCGCTGGGCATCCGGCGCGTGTCGCGGAGGAAAGCGATGTGATCCTCGATCACGGTCGATCCATCCCAGTCGCACATGGCTCCGGCTGGCGGCGCGGAGAGGAGAGGCACGTCGGCGTCGAGCAACGGAGGCGGCGCTACAGCAGCAGCAGCAGCGGAGGCTGAGAGGAGAAGAAGAAGAATGGGAGGGGGCGCGGGAACTTTGCCACACCTCTCCCCCTCCCTACTTATAGCGCCCGGGCTATGTAGCCGAGGGGGCGGGACGTGGGTCGCGGGATTAACTGCGCCCACGTCCCCACGACCCCCCGTCTCCCACGCACATTCACCCCATCGTGAAAAGTCGTGGGGATGGCAACCGTCCCCTCCGGTACAGTAAATCCGCCTGATTGCCGAGGCCCGGTAGTGGCGGGCCCAGTCCAGAGTCATGTTCCATCCAGAGCGTGGGATGGCAGGCATGTCAGGCTGACGTGCGCCGCGTGGCGCGTCTGCGGTGGGTGGCTGCTTGGGGAAGCTTAACAGGCACGCCACCTGTTTCCCGCCTTGAAGTTCAAAATCAACCATATAGCTCCGCCTAGGCGAGGCCAGCTTAAGCAGTCGGCTAGCTGCAAGACGGATCGACATTCACCCATAGCTTGGTGAGGGGGGAATCCGCTGAGACCTCGCGGCCCCTCGACCACGACGCATCACCGGCTTTGGGGACTACTGTCGGAGTAATGGGCCACGGGTAGGCTCACCCGTGTCCCTAGATTTATTAAAGACTTTGGGCCAGCTCCGCCTAGCTGAGCCCCAAGCTGAAACTCCGCCCTCTGGGGCCGGCTGGCTCAGCGACCGGCTTCTAGAGGACGGGTGACCCAAGACTACGGCGCTCCGAGTGGCCGGCTCCTGACGACCGCCTTCCAGAGAGGGCAGCAATGGGCAGGCGGCCACCTCACAACTACGGGCGGCCGAGCTCCCTTCAAGGGTACAAGACAAGGTACGGCTATAGTGAAGCACGTCGCCTCCCACGCTCGAGACGGGCGTGGCTACAGTGCTCCGTACAGACGGAGATCCCCGCACGACGGGGCACTATGCCGTATCTACCTTAACGTTGCTCCGCGCAGGCGGAGTCCTGTTCCCCATGATGGCCTGTCGGTACGGCCCGCAGGAGGCGGGCCCTATCTGGCAGCGACCCCAAGGAAGATGGCGCAAGCTCGACCAAGCGGATACAAGAGGGGCCGGCCTCCAGCAGGCGGTCATCCCTTATGCCGAGACATGCATGCCATTAAGCTGATGAGACCAGGTGTGGCTACAGTGATCTCCCGCCAGGCGGCGGGACTGTAGCCACATATAGATGACCAAGCACTCATCACCAACGACACGGCTATAGTAAGCAGCCACCAACCAGTCGGCGGGGCCCGCCAGGCGGTGGGCCCCAGCGGTCGACGGAGAAGCCGGAGGCTAGAGACGCTGACAGCTGGGCCCAGCAGCCGGCTAGATTACCATTGTACCCCTGGGGGGTAGGCCTATATAAACCCACCAGGCCACCCATGCAAAGGGTTCGGCCCCATTAGAACTAGCCACCCAGTAGAGCAGGAAGAGAGCTGAAGCCTTGCCTCCTACTGCCTCTAGCATACAGCTCAAGGAGCACCATTGTATCACTTGTAACTTAGTGATCATGCGGAGACCCCGCAGAGCAGGACTAGGGGTGTTATCTCCTAGGAGAGCCCCGAACCTGGGTAAAGTACGCTGGCGTTCGTGTCTACGCCTTATCCCACTTCCAGGCACCGGTGACATTCTACTCGCTACCACCATGATAAGCCATCCATTGGCATATGTCGCACCCAACCCCCGACAACTTTCTTGTGAGCAATGGAGCACGTACAAATTCAACAACTAAGCGTTAGTAACGACCGCATGGTTGATGTGGGAAAAACAACATAGCTATTGTAACACTGAGCCATGAGCCTTGCATGATGTGCAGGTAGGCTAATTGATGGTGGAAAATCAGTGGCGATATGTCCACATTGGTATTGAAGAGCATGACAGATATAATCACTTTCAAAAGGAGACCGCATGTGTTTGGATTCAGCTTTGAATAGGGGAGTTTATTTGACACACCTCTCCCCAATCAAATGGTTCAGGTCTAAAAATATATAATGGTGAACACAAGAGCAGAGTAGTCATGGTTGAGCCTCTTTTGACTTTCTTTTTCTTATTTTGGAAAGGACAAAAGTGCACAAAAGCAGGCCTAAAACATATACTCCCTCCGTCCCAAAATAAGTGTTTCAACCTTAGTACAACTTTAAACTAAAGCTAGTACAAAGTTGAGACACTTATTTTGGGACGGAGGGAGTACCATTTAATGCCTTCACAACAGTTTTTGCATGGCCAGTTAACTCTGAAAGAAGTCTGTGATATTACACTTAATATGTAAAAGAGGCTCAAACACTAAATTAAATTCAAAATAAAAGTAATACTCATGCAGCATATTTTGTATTTACAACATCATACAGTACCATCAAACGCTATATATTAGCTAGATATAAGTAGGAATCTCTCATTGGATTGTGCCTCTAAATAATACTATGGAGGCATGAAACTAAGTATTTTCAGTATGGAAAACAAAGATGCCTGCTTTCGCACCATGAATCGCAAAATTTTCATATAATTGTACTCACAAAGCTATTGAAACATAAAAGGAAACAGTAATACCTTGTATATTTGTGCAACCTATCAAGAACAGAGTTGTGAATTAATCTCTTTGTATTGATGCCCTCATCACCAAGCCCACTATCACTGATGCCTTCTCTTCCGACACCATAAGAAGGGTGGTCATTGTAGAAATATGACCAGTTATATTCTACTTGTGTCTATCTTATCTTGAGATTCCACTGCTCACTGTCGTGGTTGCACTGCTCATGTTGGATTAGAGTTATGGTGCCCTGCGAAACACGAGCAAAGTTTGAATAGTCCAATGGTTATATTCTACTTAAACTGGGACCATTATGCATGATATTTTGTATGAATCGCTATGAGAGAGAGCTGAACAATTATATAGCAAATTGGGTGTCGTATTCAATTGTATCCATGGAAAATATATTACAATCTCTAAACTATAGTAGTGTAGAAAGAAGCGACAACCAACGAAGGAAGCAGAAGCGGACGCTGACAGAGATGACAAACCCAAGTCTGGGAAGGATGACAGTCAGATAGATATCTCATCTCTACTTCTGCTCATCTCCCTTTATTAAGGATAAAATAAGAAAAAAGCCATGAACAGAGCATCGAGGAATTAGTATAACAATTTTGAAATACAATAATTTCAATATCTTGCAAAATCACAACAAAAAATTAAGTAGTTATGAACAATTAGAAATACATTATACTGAAGGTTGAGTACAATTTGTCTTTTGGATTGAGCAAATATATAGCTGCAGAAATTTTGCAAAATCAACACATAACAAGAACCTAAGGCTCTCTAGACTCCTTTTCCTTGCTAAATATGCAGGCTTTCCATGGAAAAATTTACAATATATTTGTTCTATGAACAAATGCTTCCTTTCATTCCTTTTTTCAAAGCAAGTAGCATGCCATCAGCAGCCCAGCACCGAACAGCCAGTGCCCAGTCACCACAATCATGCACGCACCAACAAGCCAGCAAAAAACACAACAGGTTCCCGGACACACACACACATAACTAAGCCACTAAGCAAACACACAAGAAGAACTCGTAGCTAGCAAGCAAGCGCTACGGCCACCAGTTAACATGACGGCCACAGAAATATAACCAAGCTCACTGATTCCCCAACAACATAGCATTCACAATGCAATACGGCACAACCAGGCGAGCTTTAACACAATTACCAAATTACATAGTTCTAGACTTCTAGTAAAGAATGGTCGTAAGAATTGAACAGATGGATTTGAAAAATATACTTCCGCCTATAAGCAAAATCATGTTAGCAATGCCTGCATATATTTCGTCTGGTATAACAATACATTACTTGCACTCAGAGAATTAAAATCCTAGCTTTAGAACGTGAAGCTAACCAACCAGAACAGTATGTATGATGTTACCACCAAGCTAGCCACAATCATGCACGCAGCAGCAAGCCAGCAAAAAAATAAAATGGGTGCCTGGACACACACATCACTAAGCCAGCAACCACACACACAACAAGAACTCGTAGCAATCAAGCACGGAGGATAGGAGAACAGCTGGGACTGGAACGGAACTACCTTGCTAGCGACATGATGCCCAGGAGGAAGCGACTGGAGGCGGCAGCGGCGAATCGAGGCAGCAGCTGCGCAAAACACGAGACATGCATTTCATCAGTTGGCAATGGAAGCATCTATCATATTCATACATACCTGTGTTTCTTTATGAGCACTCCACTTCTCCGCCTCACACCGTTGACCTCCACCTCAATAACCTGGTTAATCAAACACATGATCCATGGGGTGATGATAAACCTTGTATATATCTGAAAATTGATGGGAGGCAGTGCGGAGTATTAGATCTCGACCTCTGACGGGCCGATGAGCCAATGGAAGAAGGGGATGGTGAGGGCGGCGTTGAACACCTAGGCCCAGCGCCGGTAGGGAGCATCCAGAGGAGCACCTCACGGACGGCCTCCTGCTGTTGCGCGTGCAAGCACCTCGCATCCCGTCTTCTCCTCATCCTCGCCGGCCAGCTCTTCTTCCTTCCGGCGAACTTCTACATCTTGCTCATGAACATCCCATGAACACATGCTCCAGCGGCTCATCCCTGTACTCTGTCTTCTCCACCATTAGCTGAGGCCTAATTTGTCCTAGCAAAAGAAATCACATCATGAGCCAAAGAACGAATTCACAACTAACATTTCAAATCGAGATTTATCCATTAGCAATCCCAAAATATATAAATAAAGGGGTTTCTAATTGACCACCTGAGCATTTCGAGCTGTGCCGGAATCCATGGGTAGAGCACCAGCTGCAAGTGTCATCGACCACCCGCTAAGGCCGCCGTCGGCCGCACGACCGTAAGAGCCGCCGTCCGCCGCACCACGAGAAAGAGGCGGAGTGCACCCTCCCGTGCAACGCGCCCGAACCACAGCTTCGACGCAGCTCCCAATCTAGGAGTGGATCAAGCAGCAGCGGCTAACCTCCAGGTCGCGCCCGTCCTCGCCGGCGCAGGCCGACACCGGTCATTCTCTCTCCCTCCCTCTCATCTTCCTCTCTCTCTCTCATAGGGTTCGCGCAGGAGGAGGGGACTGGGGTGTGCACTCGCCCACGGCGTCATAGACGGAGAAGCCATCGGCGCCTTGGAACCGAACCCCCAGACCTGGTCCCGGGGTTCGCAACTCGATGTCGCCACCGCCGCTCCTCTCGCGCCGTGGCCAACCTAGAGATCAGGAAGGAGAAGGAAGCTAAAGAGCGAGAGGAGGAGACGAGCGGGTGTGGGCCGTGTGGCGGTGGTAGGGATCCGGGGAGGGAGGCGGAAGGGAGGAATGGGTGTCGCGGCTTTGAGAGGGAGGAGGGAGGAGTGCGTGGCTGTGGATTGGGGGCGGTTGTGTCCAACGAGACGACGAGACCTGTATCTAGTGTTGCTGACGAGCGGCTGAAGCGGGGTCCACGACGTGGCGCTCGCACGGCCGGTTGGTCAGCCACAGCGAGCTGGCAGCAGGCCATCAACTCCCCCAACCCCGGACGAAGACGGGCACGGATGAGCCGGTCGACGGTGTGTATGACCAGACCAGCAAGCACCAGACGAGGCGGCCACACACCGCAGCCACTGCAACCGACGGGTGGGACCAGCACCAGCACGGGCCCACATGTCATCGCACTAGAAGCACAAGCGTGCACCAGCCGGGTGCACATGCGGCAGCCCGCCCTGTGCCCACCCTGCACTGCGCGGGCCCTCCGTGACTCACCCCGCGTGATCGCCGGCCAAGCCCATCCCGCACGCCGCACAAACGCCCGGTCAAACCATCCTGTGAGGAGCCTGGCCAGGGCAGCAGGCGAGCGGGGCCAGGAGTAGCGCATGACCACATGTCATCGCAAGGAGAAAGGCCAAACCGGGTGCGCATGCGTCGGCCAGCCTTCCCACAACGCACGATGCGCACAGTGCATCCCCACGACGGACGACGCCAGCAGCACCCTGAACGCGCGGCGTGCAAGGACTCGCTCGTTCTCGCCCGGCAGCGATTCACCCAGGCAACAGATCAGCCACACGAGCCCACCAGCCATGGACTCAGAGAAAAAAACGGCACGGTGAAAAGAAGAGTCAGCAAGACGCAGCGGTCGGATGGCCAAAGGCAGCCAGTTGAACGGAAACAGGGCCAACGAGCAACGCGATCGGGGGAGCATTCTCAAAGCGAGTTGGCTAGCCTCTTTTTTGTTTTAATTGAGTGTTGAGTGTACATGTTTCACAAAGGTAATCATGGCAAGATCCTATAGGGAACAAAATGAACCTATTTTAGCAATAAAATAGGTGAACTTATATGCGGGGCAGAAACTGAAATGAATTGAACACAAAATAAAAATTGATCTAACTTGGTCACTGGAATATGAACTGAACCAAACTGCAATTCAGTGGTACATCAAACAGTGCCACCTGATGCAAGAACATGATGTGGATGAAACTACAAATCGCCTTTATAGTAATTAGTGATCTAAATGGAACCGAGTTTTAATCATACACTAATTTAGCTAAAAGCATGATGACAAATATGATCATTAATTGTTCTACTCTATTTTTTTAAAAGGAAGGTTTTATGTAACCCTCGGAACTCCTCATTTTTGAGTGATTGAACTATTGAGATAATTTGAACCTTCCATAGTTTCTTTCTCCGAAAAAAGCATCATGCATAGTTGAAGTGCAGTTCGACATGAACTCCCTCGGAATAAAAATCAAGCTATAACAGACTTCACCAAGCATCTACCACTGCGCCATGATACCAACAAAACACAGAAAAGTGAATAACAAAATATTTTTGATTTAGCAAGTGATATGTAACTATAGTAGCAACGGTACCAAGAAAATGCACAATACTATTGACTAACACGTTAAGTGGATGTACGCGTGCCTTGTAGCGTAGGTTTGTACTGACACACTCAGCATCAGGGGATTTCCAATTCACACAAGATCGAACTGCACCAGTTCATTATGCGAAGGCCGGCTGCCTGACTCGTCACCGTCAAACTGAACCCCGCACTCTATTGAACTGCTGAAATATTTTAGTACGGGTTAGATACAGTGCCAAACTAGTACCTGAAAATCTCATCCCCAAATATGCATGTCAATCTTCACAGTTGGAAGTAATCTGAGCTATCTCAAAACATCTAACTGATACATACATGCAAAAACAAAACCGGTACAAGCAATACAAACAATCAATACGCTAGGTTCAGCGGAATATTATTCAACATGACAAAATTGAACGTTCAACATTCTCTATCACGGCAGTAGAACTGAACTTCGGATAGAAAATAAAGGTAACAATAGCAACAATTGGTAGTTGTGTAGCGAAGGGCATGCATCAGCAGTGGCAGAAATGTTGCGGCTATGCCGGACAGTCGTAGGTGTAGCAGCTTGCAGCAAGGAGCGGCCGACATTCAGCTCCTTGAGCGACCCGGCACAGAGCAAGAAGTTGTACTATTGAGCTGGAGGTCCTCGACCCCATGACTCCTCCAGCAGGCTGCACTATTGACGCTGAAGCATAAGTTATGCCGTTGGAGTGGGACGCGCCCATGACAGTGACATTGAACGGACAGCGGTGGCGGCGGTGAACTTCCTGTACACGGTGGCGGCGTAGCACCATCGAGCAGGAGGCAGAGTGGTGGTGGGGGAGCATCACCGAATGCGAGAGAATAAGTTGACAATTATGTATTCTATTTTGTTTTGAACTTAAGTGTGCGGATGAATTGAACTTCTCCGATACATATTTCACTGAACCTAGTCCTCCAGAATGTTTATCTTTTTTAGTTATGTTGGCATGAGGCTATGAAATACATCACAACAATTATTTTTTGGGTGAGTTTCAAAAAACATAATACTATGTGAACAGTACAACCTGACCTAACTAGATATGCAACATGGAGTAGACATGTATGGTTTCTCAACTTTTCACAAAAAACTGCAGCTGTACTATCATCTATTGAAAATGAATCACAAAAATAATGGAGAAGACTTATTAAAAATGGGAACACCTTGTCCAGTTTTGATCAAATTGAGATCACAAAGAGCACTCACTTCTTTCTCTATAGAGTCCAGGTTATAGCAAAAATGATCAAGACATAAGAACAATGATCACTTGTACTGCCTGGAAAATAACAAGCAAACTTATAGCATTTGATCATTCGAACTTGTCACGATAGAAACAGAGAATTGTGTGCACGGATACAACTTGCATCATCAAAATTTAGAGTTCTTTTAACTCCAGAATGCTTCCACAGGACATTCAAAACCCAAAAGCAAAATAACAAAATTAGTGTAACATTTGTAAAACTTAGTTAAAGTAGAATTACTTTTGTTTTATAACACCACATACTTCAGTGCTTGCGCCCGTTTAAATCTTAATAAAAGGAATATCATTATCTTAGGACTTTATCCCATTTTCATCACTAGTACACAGTTCATGTACGTGTTGTTCTCCCATAGGAATTAACACAAGCACCATACGTGCTAGGAAGAACAGGGCACTTGAATCAGAATTGACACCGAAGAAACTCGCTGCAAAACACTACTTATTCAGGTGATATATCTAAACTTATAGAAACTGAATCTTGTACTAACGATATTTTTTTCACACGCATCAACTATTCTATGTTTTTTCATGGACTGACAACAGAATACACACCGAGCTAATGTTATGTTTAGTACCAAAATTCTCTGTTCATGAACTGATAGTATTTCTCCCTTTGGACTGAAGAAAAGCACACTCCTAGGCACGCAAGCGAAGCCGTTTCAAGATACAGCCAGCATCAGCAGGAATTCAAGTGAAAGGCACCGAGGTAATAGGAAATGAACATATGACGAAGAATTGAACATAAAAGAAAATATTTTTTGAGAAGGAAGAAGATATCAGGAGGATCTGGTGAACCTGCTACACATACTCCTGTGGACTTACGGTTCCGGTGAAGTGGAGCTAATGGTAGAGGGGATCACGAGCAGCGGCGGGATGGTCGGGGCTGGATCTCGTGGCAAAGTGGACCTGTGGTGCGGCGGCGGGGGAAGGGGTCGTTGGTGCGCAGGGCAGGTGCTGCGAGGGGACGTGGGGGCGGCGACCGCGGCTGGAGGTGGGCGCGGCGTCCACCGCTGGAGGTGGGCGTGACGTCCATGGCAGGCGCGGTGGCCACGGCTGGAGGTGGGTGCGGCGGTCAGTGCTGGAGGTGGGCGCGGCGGCCACTGCTGGAGTTGGGCGCGGCGGCCATGGCTGGAGCTGGGGCGGCGGCCGCGGCGGGAGGTGGCTGGGGCAGCCGCGACGGGAGGTGGCGGGGGCAGCGGCGACGGGCGGCGGCGCATCGCGAGACGGGTGGAAGTAGGGGGCGGCATCGGGAGCGAGGGAGGATGTGGGGGCAGGGCGGCGCCGGGATCCGCGAAGGAGGTAGGGGCGGTCAGTGCCGGGAGCCGGGTGGAGGAGGGGGACGGGCAGCACCGGGAGACAGGGACGAGCTGGGGAGCGGGCAACGCCGGGAGCGGGGAGAAGGTGGGGCCAGCCATGCCGGGAGCCTGTAGACGGTGAGATCGGCGGTGGGTTTTTTCGTCCAGTACCGATTCAGGTTAATCAACTCAAGTACCAGAATAGCTCTGTCCTATATATATATAACTGAAATAAACATCCAATTACATAAGTGACTATGCAGATCATTCGCACACAGCTCAATAAACAATAGTATGCATTCTAAACTAGGAGCAACGAACGTCTAGTCATCTACTTCTTATGACGCTCCCGCCACTGCTCTGTGGCTCGATCCCTCGTCTGGGGCAGGAAGAAGACACTCCCTCGTGTCAACGATCCGCATGTACATCTCGTAGCATGTGTACGCGTCCTTGACCGCGTACTTGACGTATTGTTCATCCAGTCTCTCATGCCAGACACTGTGCCAGGCGTTCTTGTCCTTCTTGCTCTCATCCTTCATCTTCATGTAGTAGCGGTCGATGATGGCCAAGGCGAGGTCAACTAGGGAGTTATGTTTGTTGTTGTCGTTGCCCCAGACCTTGTAGTGGTCCTAGATGTTGACAGGATTTTGGCATTTCAAGCCCGAAACATTGAGCGCTTTAAGATCATTGGTGGTGTCCACCGTAGCGAAACTGTAGTCGGAGTTGTTGATAAACCTGGAGAAACGCTCGGAAGGCCTTGTGGCCAGGTGGTAGTGGTAGACGAGGACGTCATGTCGCACGCACAACTAGGCGATGGCAACCTTCTAATCGTGCTCGGCACGACCAATTGTGTACTCGAGGTTGAAGTCGACCACTTGGTACTTGTCCTCGGCAAGCAACTGATCCATAGTTTGGATGGAGCTCTCCACCGAGACCTGCTTGTTCGTGTACACCATTGATGTCTACTACACAACCTTCTTTTTGTAGACATTGTTGGGCCTCCAAGTGCAGAGGTTTGTAGGACAGTAACAAATTTCCCTCAATTGGATGACCTAAGGTTTATTAATCTGTAGGAGGCGTAGGATGAAGATGGTCTCTCTCAAACAACCCTGCAACCAAATAACAAAGAGTCTCTTGTGTCCCCAACACACCCAATACAATGGTAAATTGTATAGGTGCACTAGTTTGGCGAAGAGATGGTGATACAAGTGCAATATGGATGGTAGATAAAGGTATTTGTAATCTGAAAATATAAAAACAGCAAGGTAACTAATGATAAAAGTGAGCGTAAATGGTATTGCAATGCTTGGAAACAAGGCATAGGGTTCATACTTTCACTAGTGCAGGTTCTCTCAACAATAATAACATACTTGGATCATATAACTATCCCTCAACATGCAACAAAGAGTCACTCCAAAGCCACTAATAGCGGAGAACAAACGAAGAGATTATGGTAGGGTACGAAACCACCTCATAGTTATCCTTTCTGTTCTATCTAATCGAGAGTCCGTAGTAAAATAACATGAAGCTATTCTTTCCGTTCAATTTATCATAGAGTTCATATTAGAATAACACCTTAAGACACAAATCAACCAAAACCCTAATATCACCTAGATACTACGCTGTCACCTCAAGTATCTGTGGGCATGATTATACGATATGCATCACACAATCTCAGATTCATCTATTCAACCAACACAAAGTACTTCAAAGAGTGCCCCAAAGTTTCTACCAGAGAGTCAAGACGAAAACGTGTGCCAACCCCTATGCATAGGTTCATGGGCGGAACCCGCAAGTTGATCACCAAAACATACATCAAGTGGATCACGTGATATCCCATTGTCACCACACATAAGCACGGCAAGACATACATCAAGTGTTCTAAAATCCTTAAAAACTCAATCCGATAAGATAACTTCAAGAGGAAAACTCAATTCATCACAAGAGAGTAGAGGGGGAGAAACATCATAAGATCCAACTATAATAGCAAAGCTCGCGATACATCAAGATTGTGCCATAGAGAGAACACGAGAGAGAGAGAGAGAGATCAAACACATAGCTACTGGTACATACCCTCGGCCCCGAGGGTGAACTACTCCCTCCTCGTCATGGAGAGCGCCGAGATGATGAAGATGGCCACCGGTGAGGGATCCCCCTCCGGCAGGGTGCCGGAACAGGCTCCCAAGAGGTTTTTGGTGGCTATAGAGGCTTATGGTGGCGGAACTCCCGATCTATCTTCATCTTCGATGGTTTTAGGGTATATGGGAATATATAGGCGAAAGAAGTCGGTCGGGGAGCCTCGAGGGGCCGACGAGACAGGGGGGCGCGCCCAGGGGGTGGGCGCGTCCTCCTATCTCCTGGCCTCCTCGAAGGTTCCCTGGCTTGTACTCCAAGTCTCCCAGATCATGTTCGTTCCAAAAATAACGCTCCCGAAGATTTCATTCCGTTTGGACTCTGTTTGATATTCCTTTTCTTCGAAATACTAAAACAGGCAATAAAACAGCAATATGGGCTGGGCCTCCGGTTAATAGGTTAGTCCCAAAAGTAGTATAAAAGTGTATAATAAAGCCCGTAATCATTCAAAACAGATAATAAAATAGCATCAATTCTTCATAAATTATAGATACGTTGGAGACGTATCAACCACCGAGAGGGCCTTCCCCCTCACGTGGGTGTCCACTACGTGATGTGTGATGAACTTCCCGCCGTTGTCGTTGTCGGCCGCTGGGAGCGCCGTTGGAGCCACGGGGAGCGCCATTGGAACCGCTGGATGTCCGCTCTGTATATGTCGTCGTGGGTGTGCTTATTGTGTCGTGTGGAGCGAGAGATGTAGGTAAATGGCCACAAGAATAAATGGGGGCCGGGCGGCCTGGATTCTCGTCGCGTCCGCACGACAGTTTTTGCAGCGGGTAACTGCATCATCTCGCGTCGCGCCCGGCGCAACTGCATGCACACGAACGTGCGTGATCGTGCGCCCGCCCCAAACACTGGCAGCGAGTGTGGAGGGACGAGGGTAGAGTGCCAGGAGGGATGCAAGAGCAGAGCGCGCGTGGCGGGACGTGAGCAGAGCGGCCGCGGCCGCCTCAACCGCAAGCAACCACACGCATAGAGGAGTTGAACACACAGGAAATGGTTGTCTACAAGCCGACCGATACTTGCGTCGCTGCGTAGAGAGTGGCCGTGTGCTACTACCGCCGTCTTGATCTATTAGTCCCCTTTATATTCTGTGCCATATTTTGACCTTAAATTTAACCAACAAAATATTATGGTTACAAAAGTTATATAATTGGAAACTATGTTCAAAAACGAGTCCAACGATATAATCTCTGGCGACATGCATTCGTATTTTAGTAGTTCAATCTATAGTCAAAATTTGGCACAAAAATACATAGACGACTTATAAACCACGACGAGGGTAGTAGGTAATTTAATCGCAAACATTTTTATTTTATTAACCATATATGTACGTGTCCTTTTGTCCTCCTCTTGCACGTCTTGTCACCATGCTACCACAGATGGCTTAGGGCGCAAGCCTGAGCAGCGCGCGGGGTCGTTCTTTTGGCCAAACGGTGATGAGCCCGTTCCCGCGCAAGCTTCCCGCCCGAGTCGATGAAATCCCCGAAAATCCCAATGCTTACCGGCCTACTATATAAACCCTCACGGTCAGCGGGTCTTGTGTCACATTTTCCCCTCCCTCCCTGTAGCTTATCTCATCTGCTTCTCCCACAATCGCCAATGGCACCGGTCCATCGTCATCGCTCAGCCACTCTGCCATCATCAGAGGATAGCTCCAGCTGTGAGGCTACACCGTGGCGGCGGCACAGCCCCGGCATAGTGTAATGCACGTGGCGTCCATGTTCGGTGTGCGTGGAACACCCACCAAATGCTCCGCCGCCGCTGCCCGTCGGCAGCTGTTGTCGGTTGCCGTTGCCGCCACCCCACTGTCAAAAGCCAGGGCCATCGTCCGCTCTGCCGCCGCAGCCCTAAGGCGGGAGGTGGCCGTCGTGGCTGCCACCGCGCTGCCGGACACCATGGCCATCACCTGCCCCGCCACCGTGCCTCGAAGGCAGGATGTGGTGGTCGTGGCCGCCACCCCATCATCGACCGTCATGGTTTCCAGCCCACCGTCGATGGTCGGGGTCATCACCCTCTCCACCACTGCCACCCGAAGGCGGGAGGCGGAGGTGGAGGCCTGCAAGTGCCTCAGCGACCTTGCGCGCTACATCGAGGTCCTACGGGAGGAGGAGGAGCGCCTCATCGAGCATGCAAAGAGCCTTACCTCCGCTGTGGCCGTGGCACACACCGCCACAGAGACGAGGAATCGGGAGATCTACAAGGATAACCACCGCTTCAAGAGGGGTCGTTTGGAGCGGCATAGGACGTTCAAGGTGAGGTCGCTGAAGGTGCAGCGGCGGCAGGCACCGTATTGTAGTTGTCCAGCTCGTCGGTAGGCTCCTCCTCCTCTTCCTCTTACTAATCGCGCTCGGCAGAGGAGAGGCTGCCAGAAGTAGTACAAAGCCCCTCCGTAGTGATAGTATTTAGGGGCTATTTTGTTCAGTTCATCTAACTATAGATGTGGTGAAACTGTACAACATACTTAAAGTTAGCTAGAATATATAGTTGAACTAGCTATTTCAGTACGTGGTTGGCAAAAATTGGGGACAAGTTTGGTCGGTTCAGCTGTCGAGTCGAACTGTTTGTATAAAGAATCTTTAATCTATGAATGAAATCTATGCTTAATTACTGAATTTTAGTTGCAAAAATTAGATAGTGCTAGTGATTTTTAGCTGCATATTTTGACAAATCGCAGTGTTACATGGTTGACAAATGGCAATGTTACTAGATCAACAAATGTCAATATTTCCAGTTTGACAAATGGCAATATGTCCAATATGACAAATGCAAATCTTACCAAATTGTCTGTACGTGGTTGCACACGTGTCATCCAAAACAACCGTTTGTGTTGAAGAGATGCACAAATCCTGCACTGCGAATTTTCCCTTGACTTACAGGGGAAGACCATAACTCTCATTTTTCATATGGGTGTTCTATCTAAAACATTTGCGGTCAAGAGATGCATAAATCCTGCTCGGCACATTTTCCCTTGGCTTCCTGGGGAAGCTGTTGGTTTGCATACGGGTGTTCTAACTAAAACGTTTGCGATGGGTATTTTTTATTTAAAAACCATCGATGTTTTTCCAAAAGGAAATTGTTTGATAAATCTGTACATTAAGAGAGAGAGAGAGAGAGAGAGAGAAATGCAAGTTCGTTCAAACCATATCTTTCATTCAGTCACACTGCGAATTTATATTCATATGATCGAGATACAATATTAAACCCAAAAAAACTATTTTCGGTGGCGTCGGAGGCGGCGTGCCGCGCCGGCGTTGTCGTAGTTGTCCTCAAGGATGTCGTTGTTGAAGTCTTCAAGGCTGCATCGAATGTTCTTCACTTGGAAATAAAACATCATGTCCTCGCGGGATTGACGGGCGAGGCGTGGGAGGACGACAAATGCCAGCGCTGTGAGGTAGCAGTCGACGGCGGCGTCCCATGCCGCTGTGGGGGGCACGCGCACGGGCACGGGCGCGGCGGGTGCAGGCAAATGCACGGGGACCGGCACCACGATGGGTGGAGGGGTACGCACAGGCACGAGCGCGGGCGCTGGAATGTACATGAGCTCGCACGGGTCCATGGAGACCTCGCTGACGCCCGCGGCTTCCAGCTCTGCAATAGTGCTCGGCGACCAGCCCGTCAATGCTATGGGGATGGTCGTTGGCGCGGGCGTGGGGATGGGAGCCGAGATAGGCGCGGGGGCAACAACCGCCGCGGCTAGCTCGATCAGGGCCATGTCCATGAGGCCCCATTCCTCCTTATTTTCTATCTCCTCCGGCTCGGAGTTGACTTCACCAAACTTGAAGACTAGTGGCAGATGATCCTTCTGCACTATGGCGTTGGTGGAGGTCTGCGGGAGGGAGGGTAATGGGAGGCGAACAGTAAGGTCACACGTATTAAACAGCAGCTCAGGCGCCATTAATGGAGAGGATGCGGGCAAGGCAGGCAGCCATGGAAGTCAAAAGGCCCGCTTCCCAGTGAGCCTATGCAGCGTACATCTCGCACGCTACCCGGTGAGCCTGTGCATTGGAGGACAGCTTGCACGCCTCTCGGTCAGCTTGCGCACCGGACTGCGCTTGCACACCTCCCGTTCAGTCAAGCAGCTGTCCGCAAGGCACCTCCTATAGCCATTAAAAGCCAGACACGTGGCATCACGTGAATGGTTAATAGAAAGCACATGATTTAAATTATACAAACATTTGAGATGTTAAAGTGGCAGCTATTTGTTTCAAAATGCCTTTGTTTGTTGTTATTCGAGTGCGCCTTCTCTCAAAATGGACACAAAAAATACCACACGATGTTGGGTGCCATTCCATGATAGCATTCCAAGTTTCATGAATTTCAGACGAGTTTTGGATTTACTAGAATTTAAAAACAAAGTATCTCAATGTTTTTCCGGTAATCAACATTGCCTTGGTGTTTGAAATTCATTCCCATTTCTTGCATGGGACCTAAGAATGCACCCAAGGACACACATTTCATATGTCAACCCATTTTTCTGCATTGGAGCATGTGCATGTAGTTCAAATTTGAATTATGCACATAAAATGCCTAGAAAACCCACTTAATGTATAGAAATGTCCAAGCGAACCCCGACACAACACTCATGTCATTCTATGTTGACACTAGAAAAATTTTGAAAGCAAGAAGAGGCAACGGATATCGTTTTTTCCCCAAAGGTGGCACGTTCCTTACTGAAACCATCAGACTTGTTGTGAGAAGCTCTGGTTTGCGAGAAGCTTATACCCAAACCTATCACAAATGGGACAATTTGTTTACCACGGCATGTTGATGCTGCTCCATGATAGCATGTCAAGTTTCATGAACTTTAGACGAGTTTTGGATTTACTAGAATTTGAAAACCATGTATCCAACAATGGCATGGTGTTTGACATTCATTCCCATTTCTTGCATGGGACCTAAGCATGCAACCAAGGACACATATTTGATTTTTCCAACAATTTACATGCACTGGAGCATGTGCCTGTAGTTCAAATTTGAATTATGCACATAAATGCATAAAAAACTCAGTTAATGTATAAAAATGTCCAAATGAACCTTGAAAAATTCCTATAATTAACACAACACTCATGTTATTCTATGTTGACACTAGAAATAAATTGAAATCAAGAAGAGGCAGCGGATATTGTTTCATCTAGAAAGGTGAAACGTTTCCTACCGTAACCATGAGGATTGTTGTGAGAAGCTGTGGTTTGTGAGAATCTTATACCCCAACCTACCCCAAATGAGACAATATTTTTACCATGACATGTTGATGCCATTCCATGCTAGCATGTCAAGTTTCATACATTTCAGACGCGTTTTCGATTTACTAAAATTTAAAAACCATGTATCTCAATGTTAGTGTGGCACCCCGGCTCAGAGAAACTGGAATGCCCCGTATTCCAGCCCAGAGATCAAGGAGAAGTCTTCTGGAATACGGCATTGCTTGACATAGAACAAATCATCTCTTATTACAAGAATAAATACAAAGGTCTGATGTTACAAAGATTCACATCAGCACGGCGACACTACGCCTGCGATACTACACTTGCTCTATGCTAGCAGCCGAACAACTCGTAGCAGCGGAAATCTTCTAGCAGCGGAACAACGATGAAGGTGGTGAACTCCACTCCGTAGGGACTCTGGCTGGGACATGATCTAGCTCGCACGAATGGAAACCACGACAAGCAATCAAGCAATCATGGCATCACCCGTAATCTGGCATGACACGCCAGGTCAGTACATTGAATGTACTTGCAAGCTCACAACAACCAAAAACATCAAGGCAAGACAACAACATAGCATTAAGCAGATTAATTAAATTAACAGCTACCATGATATAACATCAACTCCTAAACATAATATAAAACTACTACAATACTGATAAATCACCATCTCCGATCTCCATAACCATATCTCTCTTGGCTAACCGGCCAAGCAATATACCATCTCAATCACCTCGTGATCAAAACCAAACTGTAAATGTGATCCTTACGGCGATCACCACCTGACCAATAACTGGCCTGTGATCCTTACGGCGATCACCACCCGACCAATACATGGCCCATGATCCTTACGGCGATCACAGCCCGACCAATACTTGGCCAATCTGTACTGCTCCAAATATCCACATATCCATCAACTATACGGCATTCCGTCAGGTGAGTGTTGATCGAATGGTGTACCCTAGTACGAACCCACGCCCATGACCGAGGACGCGGCTATCGATAGATTAAACACACACTTTGCAGAGGTAGCACACTGTACCCACACCACAGAACCCATGGCCTCACACTCCCATTCGGGTGGACCAATGGCGTTCCGACAAAACCGATCTACTACCATGACACTCTCCCGGCCACTCCGACTCACTCCCCACTGGGCTAGTCATGGGTGGCCCCGTGTCTACCTCCAGACACAACGACCACCATCGTGGTCAAACATAAACGATCCCACACGGGGACCCGAGCTCAAAATCAAACTACGGGCACACAAGGCTTATGTCCGCCTACCTGATAGGGTAGCGCGCGCCCATAACCTTCCCTCGTTGGAGGCACTAGCGAGAGGCACAACAATAGACCGCATCAGGGCCGTCCCATTCCGGCAAATGTGGTTGCACTGGAAAATTTCGATTCGGCGGCACCTGACCAACTTACTGACGGAATTTATCCACAAAACTATAACCATGATAACTGATACTCCGATGTCAATTGTAATCCACGTCATAGAAATATCCAACAAATAATCCCAGCATAATATCATCATCTCAAAATACTCCGAGGATAGCATAACACTACTATCATGATGAATCCGAAACAATAATCCTACTACTCCAATAACAAGAGTACAGCTATCCAGCTAAGATCCACATGTAAACATCATCTCCGAAACAATACTCCAAGCAACAGCACATCAACTAGCATCACGAAAATAATCATACTAATCACTAATAATCCAAAGGTAGCATGATATCCAAAGTAATACTCCAAAACATACTAATAGATATCATCATGAACAATCATAATATCAGTCACTAATATTCCAATGGCAACATGATACTAATCAACTACAAACTTAACTCCTAGTAATCAAAACAATAGTATGGCAACAACAAGATCAAAATGATCCTCCGAGAAAATGCCATGCACAGAGTCATGTTGCTAAAGCAATATTTTAAACAAGTTCAAATAAATGAAACCATGTCACTGCATTACAGTGATGCAAATGGAGGGTGTGGCTTGCCTGGGGTGGAAGAAATCACCGGGAGAAAGTGCGAGAAGCTCGTGGAAAGAATCACCGGAAATCGTTCTCTCTCGAAGGGGGCTGATTAAGGGCAGGGGCAAAATGGTCATTTTCATTATCCAAAACATAATGAAAGTGATACCAACTGAAAGGGCTCGACAAAACGATGAAGTGAGCGTTTGTTTCACCTTAAACGGAGTTATGGTTGAAAAGTTATGAGATGTTGAAGTTCAGGGACTTTTCTGCAAAAATAAAATTCACAGTCGGGTCCCTGAGTGGATAAGGCAGAGGTGTAAAGTTAGAAATACGTTTTCAATCAGTGAAAACGTAAAACGGAAAGACGCCTTCACTTATCTAATGTGGCGTGGACCGGTCAACGCTGTCGTGCGGGTCCCACGCGGGTGGGGCCTGCCACTTATCCACTTGGCAGGGGTGGGCCCGAGGCTTGGGTCACTGATGCCTGGGACCCGCGGGGTCCATGCAGATGGTCAACGCCCTCCTCCTGCCTTCCTTCTTCTTCCTCGAAGGGAGCAGGGGAGGGGCAAGGCAGTGGCGCGGCCAGCGCCGGCCCCGGCGACTCCGGCCACCTCCGGCCAAACGGAGGCCACCCGCGGGCTCGGGAGGACCGGCCACACCCGTCCCTAGGGCCAGCCAGCTCCGGGGAGTGGCGGGACGATCGCGAGGAGAGGGGAACAGCAGTGGCTCTGGCGGCGGCGATCTTCGGGGATGACGGCACCAGAGGCTCCGGCGACAGGCTGAGAGGCAGGGAAGATCGCGGGGGACTAGGTGGGCCTCTGGTGGTGGTAGAAGGAGGGGAGGGGCTCAACTCTGGGTGGATTTAGCTGAGCCGAGGCGGCAGCCATGGCGACGATTAGCGGCGAGGAGGCACTCCGGGGCTCGGGAAACTGGCTAGGCAGGACCAGAGGAGGGTGGGGAGGTCGATGGAGAGCTCAAAGGGCTCGGGGGAGGCCATTTATAGGCGGGGCGAGGGAGCACGGCCTTGGGTGCCGCCGGGCTTGTCCGGCCGAAGCTCTGGCGACGGCCAGCGAGCATGGGAGCGCACGAGAAGGCGACGAGCACTAATGCAGGGGTCACGAAGAGGTAGGCAACGCCGGGGAGCAGAGGAAGAGGCCGAGCGCCATTAAAACATGTCGGAGCACTCTGCTCCCGTGGGCGTTCGGCAGTGAGCGTCGGTGAGCGTCGGTGAGGAAATGGACGAAGGGGGAGAGGGGTCCAGGAGCACGAAGACGATGAGGGGGAGGTGTAGGGCATTAATGGCGAGGTCAGGGACGGTCGGAGCAGCACTGCCGATGAGAACAATGGCTAGACCACCGTTTTGGCTGGCTGCCCTCGTGGTCACCACTGGCATGGCATGCTCCGGAGTTTTTACTGAGGCTAAATCATGTCTACCGCATAGTCCTTCCAGCGTGGAGTATTACTACGGTAAATAGATAGGCAGAGACAAAGGGAGTGGAGTAAACCAAGCTCCACAAGTTTGTTGTTGCAAACTTGGCAACATCCTAGAGCTAAAACCAGATCGGGTAAATGGTAGAATTGATGTCTGGGGAGTTTAGCTATGGAGGCACTATGATCCTGGGGAGTTTGAGGAGAAAAGGACCAAGATAAATCATAGTTGCTTCACAACTGCTTATTTGGTCTAGAAATGAAGATCAGGATGGTGCACTCACATGGAGTGTCAACTTGAGCTCATATTGGGCAAAGCTTGATCATTTGGTCATATGGAAATGCTGTAAAAAGCTCATGCCAAATGGACAAGCCAAAATGGCACTTGCTTCACAAACATCTCCTCTGGACAAAAACTTGGAATAATTATGGTGGTCCAATGGATCAGTGAAATGATGCCAAATTGGGTGGAGAGATGTTTTATGGGTGGAATAATGATCTGGTAATTTATCAGGATTTTTGAAGCAATATAAAATACACTTGCTTCACAACCTAAAAATATTGCCAGAATCAAAGATTTGCTCCTGTGCTCACATAGATGATTGGATAGGGCTGAAAATGGGTGGAAGGGGTTAATATGAGCACATTAAGGAGTGTGCAAAAGTGCAACTTATTTGGATACTCCTAGCTAGTACTTCCTTCACAAAGCGTTTTGTTTGACAGAAACTTTGAAAATTCACTGAGGAAGACTGGCTAGGCAAATAAATTTGAACTTGTGAATGGGGCAATTATTTGGACATATAATCATGCCCAAAAAGTTTGGGAGGCACTAGGATAAATATAAATGACACTTCCTTCACAAAGTGCCATTCAGGGCAGAATAGAAAAAGGAATATTGGGGAATTATTTTTGAACTAGACAAGGCAATGTTTGGGCATATTTGAGCTATATATGACCCAAAGGAATTATAAGAATTATTTGGGGATTTTTGGATAGACAAAAATATAGGTTGCTTCACGACCTAGGGCAGATAGGGTTATTCCTTTAATGAAAAAGGAATTTTCCCTAGAAAAAGATTTTAGGGTTTGGTCAAGGAGTGAAGTGACATGATATTGGAAAGGTTTTGAGAATGATGAGCCACTTGGGAGGGGAATTGAGGATGATTTCCCAGGTGGCAAGGCCACTGAACCACTCCAAAAAGAAAAACAGAGCAAAAACCAATTAAATCCAAAGAAAACAAAAGGGCCAAAATCCGGGCTGTTATAGTTAGCGGCCAAGCGACGGTGGCAAGGTATTTGACATTCATTCTGATTTCTTGCATGGGTCTTAAACATGCAACCTAGGACACACATTTAAATTTTGAACCCATTGATATGCACTGGAGCATGTGCATGTAGTTCAAATTTGAATTATGCACATAAATGCATAGAAAACTCAGTTAATGCATAAAAATGTCCAAGCGAACCCCGAAAAATCCCAAAAACTAACACAACACTCCTGTTGTTCTATGTTGACACAAGAAAAAAATTGTAAGTAAGAAGAGGCAACACATATTGTTTCGTCCCCCAAGGTGGCACGTTCCCTAGCGAAACCATCAGGTTGTTGTGAGAGAAGCTCTGGTTTGCGAGAAGCTTATACCCAAACCTTCCCCAAATGGGACAATATTTTTACCATGACATGTCGATGCCATTCCATGATATCATGTCAAGTTTCATGAATTTTTAATGAGTTTTCGATTTACTAGAACTTTAAAACCATGTATCTCAATGTTAGCGGCCGAGAGATGGTGGCAAGGTGTTTGACATTCATTCTCATTTCTTGCATGGGACTTAATTAAGCATGCAACCAAGGACACACATTTTAATTTTGAACCCATTTATATGCACTGGAGCATGTGCCTGTAGTTCAAAATTGAATTATGCACATAAATGCATAGAAAACTCAGCTAATGTATAAAATTGTCCAAGTGAACCCCGAAAAATCCCAAAAATTGACACAACACTCCTGTTGTTCTATGTTGACATGAGAAAAGTTTTGAAAGTAAGAAGAGGCAACATATATCGTGTCGTCCCCCAAGGTGGCACGTTCCCTACCGAACCCATCAGGCTTGTTGTGAGAGAAGCTCTGGTTTGCGATAAGCTTATACCTAAACCTGCCCCAGATGGGATAATATTTTTACCATGGCATGTCGATGCCGTTCCATAATATCATGTCAATTTTCACACTTTTCCGACGAGTTTTCGATTTACTAGAATTTTAAAACCATGTATCTCAATGTTAGCAGCCGAGCGACAGTGTGAAGGTGTTTGACATTCATTCTCATTTCTTCCATGTGACCTAAACTTTCAACCAAGGACACACATTTGATTTTTAACCCATTTTTTTTGCACTGGAGCATGTGCATGTAGTTCAATTTTGAATTATGCACGTAATGAAGGAAATATGCCCTAGAGGCAATAATAAAGTTATTATTTATTTCCTCATATCATGATAAATGTTTATTATTCATGCTAGAATTGTATTAACCAGAAACATAATACATGTGTGAATACATAGACAAACTTAACGTCACTAGTATGCCTCTACTTGACTAGCTCATTAATCAAAGATGGTTGTGTTTCCTAACCATAGACATGTGTTGTCATTTGATTAACGGGATCACATCATTAGAAGAATGATGTGATTGACTTGACCCATTCTGTTAGCTTAGCATTTGATCATTTAGTATGTTGCTATTGCTTTCTTCATGACTTATACAAAGTTCCTACAACTATGATATTATGCAACTCCTGTTTACCGGAGGAACACTTTGTGTGCTACCAAATGTCACAACGTAACTGGGTGACTATAAAGGAGCTCTACAGGTGTCTCCAATGGTACATGTTGAGTTGGCGTATTTTGAGATTAGGTTTTGTCACTCCAATTGTCAGAGAGGTATCTCTGGGCCCTCTCGGTAATGCACATCACTATAAGCCTTGCAAGCAATGTGGCCAATGAGTTGGTTACAGAATGATGCATTACGTAACGAGTAAAGAGACTTGCCGGTAATGAGATTGAACTAGGTATTAGATACCGATGATCGAATCTCGGGCAAGTAACATACCGATGATAAAGGGAACAATGTATGTTCTTATGTGGTTTGACCGATAAAGATCTTCGTAGAATATGTAGGAGCCAATATGAGCATCCAGGTTCCGCTATTGGTTATTGAACGGAAACAGTTCTAGGTCATGTCTACATAGTTCTCGAACCCGTAGGGTCCGCACGCTTAACGTTATGATGATAGATATATTATGAGTTTATAAGTTTTGATGTACCGAAGATTGTTTAGAGTCCCGGATGTGATCACGGACATGATGAGGAGTCTCGAAATGGTCGAGACATAAAGATTGATATATTGGAAGCCTATATTTGGATATCGGAATCGTTCCGGGTGAAATCGGGATTTTACCAGAGTACCGGGAGGTTACCGGACCCCCCCGGGGGTTTCATGGGCCTACATGGGCCCTAGTGGAGAGGAAGAGAGGAGGCATGGGCTGGCCGCACCCCCTCCCCCCCCCCCAAGTCCGAATAGGACAAGGAGAGGGGGACGGCGCCCCCCTTTCCTTCCTCTCTCCCTCCTCCTTCCCCCCTTCTCCTTCTCCAACTAGGAAAGAAGGGAGTCCTACTCCCGATGGGAGTAGGACTCCCCCTTGGCGCGCCCTCCTTGGCCGGCCGCCCCATCCCCGTTGGCTCCTTTATATACGAGGGTAAGGGGGCACCTCTAGACACACAAGTTGATCTTCGTGATCGTTCCTTAGCCGTGTGCGGTGCCCCCCTCCACCATATTCCACCTCGGTCATATCGTAGCAGTGCTTAGGCGAAGCCCAGCGTCTGTAGAACATCATCACCGTCACCATGCCGTCATGCTGACGGAACTCATCCCCGACACCCTGCTGAATCGGAGTCCGGGGATCGTCATCGACCTGAACGTGTGCTGAACTCGGAGGTGCCGTATGTTCGGTACTTGGATCGGTCGGATCATGAAGACGTACGACTACATCAACCGCGTTGTCATAACGCTTCCGCTTTCGGTCTACGAGGGTACATGGACAACACTCTCCCCTCTCGTTGCTATGCATCACCATGATCCTTGCGTGTGCGTAGGATTTTTTTTTGAAATTACTACGTTCCCCAACAGTAAATTCCTAGAAAACTCAGTTAACATATAAAAATGTCCAAACGATCCCCAAAAAATTCCAAAATTTAACACGACACTCCTGATGTTCTATGTTGACACCAGGAAAAAAATGAAAGCAAGAAGAGGCAACGAATATCATTTTTCCACAAAGGTGACACGTTTCCCTAACGGAACTAGGAGGCTTCTTGTGAGAAGCTCTGGTTTGTGAGAAGCTTATACCATAACCTGCCCCAAATGGGACAATATTTTTTACCACAGCATGTTGATGCCATTCCATGATAGCATGCCAAGGTTCATGAATTTCGGACGGGTTTTAGATTTACTAGAATTACAAAAGCAAGTACCTCAATGTTTGACGGAGAGCCACAGTGCCTTGGTGTTTAAAATTCATCCCCATTTCTTGCATGGGACATAAGCATAAACCCATGGACACATTTATGATTTTACAACCCATGTTAATGCACCGGAGCATGTGCATGTAGTTTAATTTTGAATTGTGCACCTGAAATGGCTAGAAAACCAATTTAATGTATAGAATGTCCAAACGAACCCTGAATAATTCCAATTTTTTTACGACGCACATATAGTTGCATGTTCACTGCAAATAAAAATTTATAGCAATTCAAACACCCTCCATCACCGTTGTGACCCCATTATGTAATTCAAATCAAGATGAAAAATCAAGGAAATCGCACACAGTTTATTATCATCAACCGTGTGAGATGCAGTACAAAATATCTTGGAGTATCGTCAGAGTATAGTACGCCTATGGATTACGAGAGAAGATGCGTAGGGTATAGTCCACTCCCGGCGTGTGAAGCACACTAGCTTGCTCCCCAAATATCATTTCACAGTTCAATCATCACCGGTGAAAGGTGGGGACGTGGACCCGTGTCATGAGGGCAACTTCGGCGGTCCACTCCGGCGAGAGCGCGGCCGCAACCGTCATGCGCATGCTAATAAGGTGCATGAGCGCGGCCGGAATTTGCGACCGGGCGGCCAAGGCAGCCCAAGCGGTCGCTGTTGCTTCTCAGGTGGCGGCAGCAACATCTTCCTTGGGGATAGCAACTGGCGAGAGTGGCACATCAGCTGTCCATTCTGTAGTGGTGGCCTTGGCCCTGATGGAGGTCGCCCACGACCATGTCGAGGCCGCCCATGCCCAGCTCGTGGTGCTCATCGCACAAATCAAACGAAGCTTCTTCAACAACGGTTGGCAAACCATGGTCGAAGAGTTGGCAATCACCAAGAGCATTCGAGCAGCCGTCTGTTCCTCCGCTGCATACCTTGCCACGACGGAGCCTGTCCAAGCCCAGATCACGACTGCCCATGCTTAGCTCGTGGCGGCATTTTCCAAAGAGATGGCGGACGCGGATGGCGAGATGCTTGCCAAGTATGGTGCAATGGATGCCATGGAGCCTGATACGTCTCCAACGTATCTATAATTTTTGATTGTTCCATGCTATTATATTATCAATCTTGAATGTTTTATAATCATTTTATAGTCATTTTATATCATTTTTGGTACTAACCATTGACATGGTGCCAAGTGCTGTTTTTTGCATGTTTTTTACATCGTAGAAAATCAATATCAAAGGGAGTCCAAACGCAACGAAACTTTACGAAGATTTTTTTGGACCAAAAGGAACATAATGGGCCCTGGCTATGCCTCGGGGGTGCTCCGAGGAGAGCACAACCCACCAGGGCGCACCAGGAGGACCAAGCACGCCCTGGTGGGTTGTGCCCACCTCGGGTGCCCCCCGGGCCACCTCTTTTCTCTATAAATACCCCAATATTCCCAAAACCCTAGGGGAGTCGACGAAATATTGATCCAGCCATCGCAGAGTCCAGAACCATCGGATCCAATCTAGACACCATCTCAGATGGGGTTCACCACCTCCATTGGTGCTTCTCCGATGATGCGCGAGTAGTTCTTTGTAGACCTTCGGGTCCGTAGTTAGTAGCTAGATGGCTTCCTCTCTCCCGTTGAATTCTCAATACAATGGTCTGTTGGAAATCCATATGATGTAACTCTTTTGTGGTGTGTTTGTTGGGATTGATGAACTTTGAGTTTATGATCAGATCTATCTTTTTATATCCATGAAAGTTATTTGAGTTTCAATTATCTTTTATATGCATGATTGCTTATAGCCTCATATTTCTTCTCAAATATTTGGGTTTTGTTTGGCCAACTTGATCTATTTATCTTGCAATGGGAAGAGGTGCTTTGTAGTGGGTTCGATCTTACGGTGCTTGATCCTAGTGACAGAAAGGGGAACCGACACGTATGTATATTTGCTACTAAGGATAAAACGATGGGGTCTATCTCTACATAGATAGATCTTGTCTACGTCATGTCATCGTTCTTATTGCATTACTCCGTTTCTTCATGAACTTAATACACTAGATGCATGCTGGATAGCAGTCGATGTGTGGAGTAATAGTAGTAGATGCAGGCAGAAGTTGGTCTACTAATCTTGAACGTGATGCCTATGTAATGATCATTGCCTAGATATCGTCATGATTATTTGAAGTTCTATCAATTGCCCAACAGTAATTTGTTCACCCACCATTTGATATTTTTGTCGAGAGAAGCCACTAGTGAAACCTATGGCCCCGAGGTCTCTTTCCCATATATTTACCTTTGCAATCTACTTTTCCTTTGCATTTATTTTCAGATCTATTAAACCAAAAATACAAAAATACCTCGGTGCAATTTATTCTTATTTATTTTATTTGGCGTTCGATCTATCAATCTACTACAATTTATCTCACTCCCGTTTGCCTATCTTGAGGCGCCATACCCGGAAGGGATTGACAACCCCTTTAACACGTCGGGTTGCGAGGATTTGTTATCTGTGTATAGGGGCTGTTTACATTGTGTTGTTTGGTTCTCCTACTGGTTCGATAACTTTGGTTTCATATCTGAGGGAAATACCTACCGCCATTGTGCTGCATCATCCCTTCCTCTTTGGGGAAATAGCGACGTAGCTTCAAGCGACATTGAAAGGAATTTCTGGCACCGTTGCAAGGGAGGATCTTCAATATATACCAGGTTCCTAATCACAAATCTCATCTCCTCGCAATTTACATTATTTGCCGTTTGCCTCTCGTTTTCCTCTCACCCACTGCACAAAAATTTGCCATTTTTATTTGCCCCTCTTTTTTGTTCGTCGTTTTCTTGCTGGATCTGTATTTGAGTGCAATCTTGTTGTGTAGTCATCATGACTCAAGAGAACACCAAGTTATGTGATTTCTCAAATACCAACAACAATGATTTTATTGGCACTCCGATTGCTCCTCCCGCCACTAGTGCGGAGTCTTGTGATATTAATACTTCTTTCACTACAAAAAAAAGACACATCCGTGACATTTTGGGCCGAACAATTTTTTTCCTGTCATGCTTATGACACTTCTATGACGATAGTTGTGACAAAACACGGTATCATCATACATGTGGTGGGCTCCTACTTCTATGAAAAAGATTCATGATAGAAAATGGACTTATCGTCCTGGGCGGGCCAGAGACGCAACTGCATGACATTCTTTGGGCCGTCCATGTCGGAGAAAACCATGGTAGAAGCGAGGGCGAGGAAAAATCGGGGGAGTTCCCAATTACGGTGGGTGGTCGGGGGCCGAGCGATGCGCATTTCTCTCATATGTACATGCGTGTGTGCGAGGCATTGCGCTCTAACTGAACCCGAGCGATTGCACCGCAGGCTATGCGTTACTGAACCCGAGCAATCGATCGATCCCTTACTGTTAACTGAACCCGAGTGATTTCTTCGCTACTGCTGCTAACTGAAGCCGATCGATGCTGCCTCTGAATGAATAGTCAGCATTGTTGGGGGATTGGATGAACAGTTCCCGGTGGGGGTTGGATGAACAGGACCCCGTGGTTGTAGAGGCCGTTGCCGCTGGATGAATAGGACCCCGATCGATCGAGCCGGTGGATGAACAGGACCCCGTAGAGGGATGGATGAACAGGACCCCGTGGAGGGCTGGTTGAACAATAGACGGTGGAGGGCTGGTTGAACAGTAGCCGATGGAGGGCTGGATGAATATTAGCCCGTGGAGGGGTGGTTGAACAGGACCCCGTGGAGAGGGTTGGTTGAACAGTAGCTGGTGGAGGAGCGCGCGGTGGAGGCTGGATGAACAGGAGCCCGTGGATGAACAGTCGCAGGTGGAGGCTGGAGGAGGTCAACGATGGAGATGAACAATATCCTGTGGACTCCCGTTTTGCAGTACGCCACACCCCTCCTGATGAACAGGACCCCCGTTTCGACCATAGCGCTCCAACACAAGTCCGTTTCCTCCGCTTTGCAGTACGCCACACCCCTCCTGATCAACAGGACCTCGTTTCGACCGTAGGAGGTCGGTTTCCTCCATTTTGCGGTATGCCAGACCCCTCCCGATGAACAGGATCTCGTTTCCATCGTGGCCGGTCACACACAAGGCCGTTTCCTCTGTTCTGCGGTACGCCAGGCCTCGTTTCCATCGGCTGTTCCGTCCAAGCCGGTTGGCTCCCGATGAACAGCACGCGTTCCGTTGCCTCTCGATGAACACGACGCATTCCGTTGCCTCCCTATGAACACGACGACGACGCAGTTTCTCCGTTCCGACCCAGCCACAGCCATGTACATGAGCCCTGGTCGTACGTATGTGCGAGTAGGCGTTCAAGACCCAGCCCGTATGTACGTACGTGGCCGTATTACTTTCTTGCACCCTGGCCGCTGTAGGTACGTGTATATGCTACGTGCGTGCCTCTACTGCCACACGTGCCCTTCCTTACATGCCCACGGTTCATCACTGCAGCCTGCAGACAGACCGATCGACCAGTATGTACGTACACATTCGCGACCAGAATGAGAACGCTATGTACGTTTTGACCGGGTGGGTCCCGACTGTCAGGCACTTCCCTGCGTGCGAAGAGGTAGCTGTGGGTCCCAGCAGTCAGGAGGGAGAATCATTTTTTGCCCATAATACGGACGCACTTCCTTGCATGCGAAGATGTAGCTGGTAGGTCCCAACAGTCAGGGGGGAAACATTTTTTTTCGTGAAATACGGTGGCTCGTCCGGTGGGTCACTGCTGTCAAGTGGAGGAATCATATTTTCCGAGTAATAAGGAGGCACTTCCTTGCCGCGGCCATGGACCTAGTTGTCAGCTTCTCCACGTACAGTACTCTTCCGACGGAAGCCGTTCGTTGACCATGTTGAACACGCCGCACCGAGAGCACCAAGGCGGTGGACGACGACGAGGCCTAGGAAGGGAATGATGCGGAGCCGGGGGAAGATGCAACAGTGGATGCCCACACGGAGAGGAGTACGAGGGTTCACTAGTTCGGCCGCGGTGTGAGGCTGCCGTCATCGCAGGGCCTGGCCAGCGGTGGGAGTAGTAGGGGGCTGTGAGGCCTCCGCGGCAGCACAGCCGGCCATGGGAGGCAGGAGCAGGCAGCACGACTGGCCCTGCTTTGGGCGGCTGGAGCAAGAAGATCAGAGGTTGAAGAAGCACAACGGCCGTAGGATGGACATTGTACGGTCACTGCAGCTAGAATCGTTTATATTGACTAAGTTGACAAAGCCCTTGGTACGCGTCAAGGTGCGCCCCAGATGTGAGGGGGAGGAATCATTTTTTGGGCGGGTGAAGCTAGAATATCGGAGATTGAAGAAGAAGCACGACATCCTTTGGATGGACATCCAACGGCCACTGTTGTTAGAATCGTGTGTTGCCTATAAGTTGATAAAGCCTTGCATACGCGTCAACTTATTTTGTTTTTTAAGGGGACGCGTCAACTTAGTAGGCCCACAAGTGTGTGGCAGAGAACTTATAGCCCATTTGAGATTTGTAAGAATGTATAGCTCATTGTTGAATTCTAATGGAATTTACTACAGCCCATTTACAGTATGTTAAAAGTACAACCCATTTTCTAGCTAGGACAACGATTAATAATTTCAACCAACCGTTCAAAACAGAATTCAATAAAAATTCCCACATTTTGATGGGATCCGAAAATATTTTTATCCCGAAATTTCTAGTCAGATTAAATACAATTTAAATATATTTTTTTCTTACCTAAAAATCCAACGAAACATTGCGCGCGCAACAATTAATGAAATTAAAAATTTCAAAATCCAAAAATAATATTTTATAAACTAATTACGTGTTTGGTGTATTTTTTTAGTTACAACCTAGTTTTTATAATTACATCCCATTTATTATTTCTTAAAGCCCATTTTCTTGTTAAGCCTAATGCATCCTCCTAGGAAAGATTTGCAGCCCAGTGGGGCAGAGAATAACAAGTTGACCTTGCCTGGGTATTCCTCAAGAAAAATGTATAGCTGGGATAGCTATTTTCAGCTTGAAAAAAAATTATTATCTGGGCTGGATATCTGTCCTGGGCTAGAAGGGCCACAGCCCGCCGAGTTAATACCCTGCTCTCCTCTGGACAACAACGAAAACATCGCTTGTCACATCCCTAGTTCTGGTCTGCTTTGGGCTAGCTAGTCATGTTTTGCATCATGTCTAATTTACACTTAATCTTGAAATGGGGATGTTCAAACCCTAGCACCAAGTGAAATCCAACTAGGATCAAAATGAAATATTTTCAATGAACCCAAAATGCCCTTTGGAAATGTTCATCATTTTTGATAAAGGTAAAAACCTCTGCCAAAAATGATGAACATATTTCTAGGTCATTTCTGGATTTTTGAATTAAATCATATTGTATTTGACTTTGGGCATTTAAGCACTATAAATAATTTAAATGCTCAAATAATGTTGGAATTATTTGTGGGACGCTGAAGTAATTCAGAGAGTGCTCATGAATATTTTCAGGATTTATTAAATTGATTTGATTTTTAAAACTGGATCAAAAACAAACTGCAAAATGAGAAAACAGAAACAAAAAATAGAAAAGTGAGAGAAACCTCACCTGACCTTACCAGGCGCTTGCCTACAGCCCACAGGCCCAGCACTGTGCAGCCCAGGAGCTGGCCCAGCCCACCACCGTTGCCAGTCATCTCCCTCCTCTCGCCAGAAGGACGAGACGCGCGTGCTCGACGTGCGCGATCACGTGTTGTGCCACGTCCTACTTCCCACCGCTGCCCCGACGCGTCTGGACAACGCCACACATCACCCCGGACCCTCTCGCCCACTCCCTCGTCCTCATCCCTCCTCTCTCTTGCTCTGCACCTCGTGCCCGAGCGCCACCATCGCCACCGACACTGTTCGCCGCGGCCACAGCCACCGCCTAGCCTCCCTAACACGTCCAGGAGCTCCACCTCCGCCGTCTATGCCTCCTCGAGGACACACGCGCCGCCGAACGCCCCCGAACACCCACACCGCCGTCTTCTTCAACCCTCGGCCATGAAGATCTCTGGCGACCGTACGCCGTCGTCAGCGCGTCCCCGAGCCCGCTAAGCTGCTCTACCGGCCCGCTGTGAGCTCCGCCGCACTCTCCCCCTAACCTCGCCGTCTTTTGCGCCCGCTAGCTAGCCCCGCCGTTGAAGCCGAACTCCGACCGCCACCATGAGCTTGCTTCCGACGAGCTCAAGCCTCCCCGCGCCCTCCCGTGGCCTCCTCTGGATGCGGCCGACCATGGGCTATGCCCCGGTGCCCTTCCCCGCCGCTTCCGTGGCCTTCTGGCACCTCTCCACCGTGCCCAGTGGCCACCAGCGGTTAACCGCCGGCGAGGCCGGTCATTAGGGCCTAACCACCCTGCTAACCAACATGTAGAGTCACTAACAGATGGGCCCTAATGTTTAATTAACCCGGCTAACTAATTAATTAGGTTAATTAATCTTTGTTAAACCGCTGTGCAGCTGACACATGGGTCCTACGCGTCAGGTTTGACGCTGGTCAACCCTGTTGACTTGCTGATGTCACACAGGCGTCATGCTGACATAGTAAATTATTTCTGGAATTAAAATAAATCAGGAAATGATTTAAGAATTTCAGAAAATATTCAAAACTTCTAAAAATCATAAAAATTAATCTATAACTCAGAATGCAATAAGTTATATATGAAAAATGATCAGAAAAATCCAATATGTCCATCTGCACTGGTTTCATGCATGTTAAAGCAATATAAACCTGCTGTTTATATCAAAACATGATAATGCACTTTGTAAATTCATAGTTTGAGTTTGAACTTGAACCTTGGGTTCAAAATAACTTAAACCCATCTGGTTGTAGTTGCATTAGGCCAACGCACTCATATTGCCATGTCATGATCATGCATCATATTGTGCATTGCATTGATTGTGTTTCCTTCTTTGTTGCCGGAACTTGCCCCCTCTCGATAGACGTGGTTCCGATGATGAGTTCAATGACACCGATGAAGAGATATAACTATCTTCAGAAGTGCCAGGCAAGCAAAACCCCCTTGTTCATTCTGATACAATCCCACTCTCTCGCTCCTGCTCTCTTTTACTGCATTAGGACAACAACGATTCAACCGTTACATGCTGCGGTAGTTGAACCCCTTTCCTCTGCATGACCTATCATTGCCACAGTAAATAGATGAAGCCCACTAGCATGAGTAGGAGTTGTTTGAGCCCTGATGTGCCTACTCATTCATGCTTGTTTGTCATGCCTGCTACTGCTTAGAGTTGAGTCAGGTCTGATTCATCGGGGATGAATTGGAGGTGTGTGAACATGTCGTACTGTGTGTGGTCTAAGTATGTGAACACGATTTGGTAAAGGTAGCGGTGAGAGGCCATGTAGGAGTACATGGTGGGTTGTCCCATTGAAGCCGTCCTCAGGAACTGAGTTTTGTGTTTGTGATCCATGAACAGTTACTACCACACATTGGGCTCCGGGAACACCAAGCTCTCTCGACTTATTAATCAACTCGATCTCTGTCCAGGAGTCGCAACTAGTTTCTGGTGTTTGTAGGTTGTGTTAGTAGTCTACCAGGTGGCACCCGGAAAGGTGGGCTTGGGTCAGACTAGGCACCGTGGCCGGGTATGCTAAGCGCCACCCGTTTGGTGGGCTTGGAACCCTTTACACATTGTTTGGGGCCTTGAGCGACACCCCGACCGGATCTCCTTGCGGATGGAACCCGAATAGGCGATAAACCTGGACTAGAGACTTGTGTGGTTAATCAGGTCGTGGCCGACACCCTCGCCAGGCTTTTGCTTAAAGGTTGCCGAGATACATGACGTGTACATGGCGGTAAGTGGCGAGAGCGTGTGTGAAGAAGTACACCCCTGCAGGGTTAATATGATCTATTCGAATAGCCGTGTCCGCGGCAAAGGACCTCTAGGTTGCCTATACAATTCATAGACAAGTGAAAGTGGATACTCTAAAATACGCAAGATAAGCGTGAGTGCTATGGATGGCGTTCTTGTAGAGAGACAGGGCGGATCCATAGTGGTGTATTGATATGGTGAATATGTGGACTCGTGTGCGCCACCTCAAAAGAGTTACTTGCAGTCGTAGTTCAGGATAGCCACCGAGTCAAAGCTGGCTTGCTGCAGTTAAACCCCACCATCCCCTTTGTTGATAATGATGCATATGTAGTTAGTTCTGATGTAAGTCTTGCTGGGTACATTTGTACTCACGTTTGCTTAATTTATGTTTTTGCAGAGAGACTCCAGTCTCGCTAGTAGTTCCACATGGACTTTGACGTTAAGCTTGTTACCTCAGCTACGATCTTGTGCCCTCGGCAGGATCTGGTAGATAGTCAGGCTTCTCAGCCTTTTTCATTTATAGTTGTCTGTACTCAGACATGTTAAGCTTCCGCATGTGCTTTGACTTGTATGCTCTGAATGCTGGGTCGAGAGACCCATGTTTGTAATATCTCGCTCCTCGGAGCCTATTGAATTAAATACTTGAGGTGTAGAGTCATGTTGTGATGCCATGTTGTATTTGCACATATTGAGCATATTGTGTGTATGTTGTTGAAATGCTTGGTATGTGTGGGATCTGACTATCTAGTTGTTTATCTTTGGTAGCCTCTCTTACTGGGAAATGTCTCCTAGTGCTTCCACTGAGCCTTGGTAGCTTGCTACTGCTCCGGAGCACTTAGGCTAGCCGGCATGTGTCCTCCTTCGTTCCTGTGTCTGTCCCTTCGGGAAAATGTCATGCCGTGTCTACCGGAGTCCTGTTAGCCTGCTACAGCCTGGTTTACCGGAGTCCTGCTAGCCCAGTTGCTACAGCCCAGATTCGCTCGTTGATGACCAACACGTTCATTGCTGGGTCATGTATGCCTGTCCCTATAAGTTAGTGCCACTTTGGATTCACGACTAGCCATGTCAGCCCGGGCTCCTTGTCATATGGATGCTAGCGACACTATCATATACGTGTGCCAAAAGGCGCAAACGGTCCCAGGCCTGGTAAGGCAACACCCGTGGGAATACCGTGCGTGAGGCTGCAAAGTGATATGAGGTGTTACATGCTAGATCGGTGTGGCATTGAGTCGGGGTCCTGACAGCTTTGGTATCAGAGCCTGACTGCCTGTAGGATTACCAAGCCAAACTGGTCAAAGTTGAGTCTAGAAATTCTTTAGTTATATAAGGGAATTGATTGTGGATGGGAACGTAAGGCTCTTTTTACTCCTTATACCTTATGCCCTTCTGATCCGAGTCATCTTATCTTCCTACGAGGTTAAGAAACTAGGCTTTCTCTTCTTTCTATCAGGATCATGTGTTACTAATATGTAGACTTATAGATTGATGGATTTAAGCCTCATTTCAGTTCCTACCACTTCCGTGTATTCATAGCTGTCCTCAGAATCTTGTTATTGAGGTGATCGAGTGGTTATGCCACCATTTTGTAGGATGTCTCAAATCATTCTGAGCATTTACAGCCGTTATGTTGTCCGAGTCATCCCAGGTTTCTAAACAGTCTGATGCATTTGCAAATCCCTTCTTATCGTTTCGATGTTCCTTTCGCCAGGTTAACCACACTAACTAGTGTGTTGAGGTACTTCATTGCCTCGGTAAATATGTTGGAGCTAGTATTATGACCCTAGGTGTCTTAGAGTACCACCTAGTAAGCTAGCCATGATTTATGTTCCCAGTGTGATGATTCTGGCCGTCATTCTCGAAAGCATCCTGTGATGCCATTTAGATAGTAGGTATTCTATTCCTGGGTTCTTGAACCTGAGATTCACCCTACTTACTTCTTGTTGATAGTGTTTGCTAGTTCCTTCAGGATATTAGTAACCTTTGCGTCAGTCCTCAAGGTCTGTGGTATTTCCTTCTTCCAATACCCTGAACTATTTATGGCGGAAGTTCCTCGCTGAACCGAAAGATCACAATCAGAGTGCTCTTGATGAGTTCTCGATTCTATGTTGTTACTCTGCCAGCTCTACCTTTCTGCATGGGTTACCCGGAAGAAACCTGTTGAACTTGGTTCGACATGCTAATCCATACATCCACAACTCAGAAAATCGTATGTTCTTTTGAGTTGTCCCATTTTAGTTGTCTTCCGACCCTCATCTATCAATTGATAGTCAAGAGTATGCGTGCATTTGTTCATCGATGCCTATTACTCTTGTGGTCCGTCAAGCCATTCTATTCTGGAATGACCAGGAGAATCAAACTCCAGTATCTCATCCATTTCCAGGATGGGATCAAAGCAGCTGTATTCCGCAGATCAAAATGCCAATCCAGTTTTTGTTATGTTCTACCTCGGAGTATCACCCTCTTTCATAGCAAGAGTACCGTGAGATTTGCACACCCTCTTATGAATTCTTGATGCAGTGATACTTCTCTCCATCATTCTTCATTCCTCGGTTCCTGTGTTGTGTAACCAGAATGCCGACAAGTGAACCATGATGTGTGAAGTCAATACTCCTAGCAACCTTGTTGCTAGGTAGTTAATGGACAATAATTTCATTCTTAGCGTGTTGGTTCTTAAATCATCATTCTAAGATAGATTGTGCTACCTAGTCCTTATTCCCAGTGCACTCCTCGATCAATGAGTTAGGATTGTGCCAATCCCTCGCTCTTGTGATCAAATTGTCTTGCCCTAAAAAGCAAGATTGTTCGCGAGCTTAGTAACATATCGGCGGTTCGTAATTTTCCGAATATCTTCTCGGAAGTATCACCATGCTGTCACCTGACCGCTATGTTGAGCTCGTGATCAAGTTGGTATTCTTGTAAACTATCCTTTCTCCAAGAATCCGTGTCGGATACCCTGAGCAAGTTGGTTAAGCTAAACAACAACTTGGAGAGTTGAAAGATAAAAGCTTGTCCGACTCAGTTCATTCCAAAGGGATATCTTTGTGTGTGTGTTGAAGAAAGATGATATCTTCATTGATTGATCCTCGTGGTCAATTGTTGGATCTGTTGTCTTATCGAAGCTTTGATTTGAGTGTGGGTTATTGTCAAATCAAGTCAGAACCAACGATGGTCGTAATGTTGTCTTACTCGTGGTTGTCTCCTCGAGCATACACCATTACATCCTTTGGTCTGACCAATGCTATCCCTGTGTTCACACAATTGTGGAACTCCAATTATATGGAAACCTGGATGAATTGTTGTTGAGCCCATCAGCAACATTGTTATCTTCTCCATGATCTATGTTGAACATCCAACTAGTATTGGAAACTTTTATAAACATTATCTTCATGACCCATTCGTGAAGCATATGTTCGGATGTAAGAAGTGACTTCCTCCAGTTCATGTGCAGTTCATGCAAGTTGTCGCCGTGAATTCAAGAAAGTCAATGTTGCTTCCTCTGGAATCACCCCAAATCGGTCATGCATACATGCGAAGTATTCTGTGGTTTGGAGACTTGCAACCTTCATCCTATATATGTCCCTAGCACACCAACACTACTAGGAAAAGGGTTATAGATGGAACTGACACTAATGGCGCACCAGACATGTGGTGCGCCATTAGTATATACTAATGGCGCACCACACCCTGATGCGCCATTAGTGTTGAAACTACTAATGGCGCACCCTGCTCACGGTGCGCCATTAGTACCGATTTTTTTTTGAACTAGTGCGCCTGTCCAAACATACTAATGGCGCATCCTCTGGTGGTGCGCCATTACTAGTTGTAACTAGTAATGGCGCACCGGCCGGAAGGTGCGCCACTAATGTTATTTTTTTATTATTGTTTTTATTCCTTTTTTTTGCAAAAGTACTAATGGCGCACCATCTGGGGGTGCGCCATTAGTAACCTGGATTACTAATGGCGCATTTGTTGCTGGTGCGCCATTAGTAAGTGGGCAGCAACAAGATATTTTGGACAGCCTCTCCTCCCACACTCACTTTCTCCCCACTTCATTCTCTCCACCGCCTCCTCCTTGTCTCGGGTGCCTCCTCTTTTTCACCTCATTTCCACCATAGATTCATTCAAATTAAGTGGTTAAGTTACCTTGTTTTGCTAGGTAAGTAAGGGGGGAAGCTATATTTATGTTGTTCTCCCTACAACAATGTGCACATGCACTTTTTATGGCCTAGCTAGATCTATGTATGTTCGTGGTGTTGCATATGTTTGTGGTGTTGCATATGTGTTTGTGTTTGGAGGTGTACCGGTATTTGAAATGCGATAGTTGCCAATATTCTGCCGGAATGTTGATTCATTTCCGTTTCGGCGAGAATTTTGGCATTAAGCATTCTTTTTGGTCCTATTTTTAGGGAAAGTCATGCCAAATTTTTTTCTTGGTTCTAAAATATCGTTTTGCTCTACCCCGCAGGCGACCATGGTCCGCACGATGACCGAAGGCATCGTGAATAGGTTTTTGAGCTCCGCGAAGGCCGAGATGCTTCGAAAGAACGAGACGGAGATAAGATGTCTGTGTCGAAGATGCAAGCTGAATAGCCTTATTGCGGACCCGGATTCCGGGCAGGTGCGGGACCGGGCAAGAAATGAGGAAGGGCAACAAGACAACCACCGCGGCTCGGGGGGGCGAGAAGACGAAGAATCCCCAGGAGATGATCACGACGGTGATGCTGTACACAGTCATCATGTAGAAGATGCAGGACATGATGATGATGCCGGCAGAGCAGACGACGCTAGACCATCGATGGGCTGGGTGCAGGACCCTCATATTCAAGAGCTGCTTCTCAAGCAGACGGATAACGCAAGAGCTGCCGCCCGAGAGAAAGCCAAGATGGATCAACTTGAGTTAGACGCGGTTACTCCATTGTATGAAGGATGCAGGCCTGAGGATACCCGCCTGAAAGTGACGCTCATGGCTCTGGAGATGAAGGTAAAACACAAAATGACCGACGCATGCTTCGACGAGAACATGTCATTCTGGCACGAACGTCTTCCCAAGGGGAACAAGTGCCCGACTAGTTTGGAGGAGGCAAAGAAAATCGTGTGTCCCCTGGATTTACCGCACGTGAAATACCATGTGTGCATGAACAATTGCATCATTTATCGGGATGAGCACGCGGAGTCTACCATATGTCCGGTGTGCGGTGTCACTCGATACAAGAAGAGGAAGAAAGCTCCTCGAAAAGTGGCGTGGTACTTTCCGATCACTCCTCGTCTGCAGCGGTATTTCGCGGACCCTAAGGTAGCAAAGCTCCTGCGTTGGCACGCGGATAGGGAGGAGAAGAAGCGAGAAGATGACGCAAATGATCCGGAGATAGATAAAAAAGACAAGATGCTGAGTCACCCTAAGGATGCGAGCCAGTGGCAAGCGTTGAACTTCGAATACCTAGAATTTGGGAACGATCCAAGGAACATCATGCTGGGCGCAAGCACCGATGGAGTCAATCCATTTGGCAGCCAGAGAAGCACACATAGCACCTGGCCTGTGTTCGTGTGGATGTACAACCTTCCCCCCTGGTTGTGCATGAAGAGGAAGTACATTCACATGAGTATGCTAATTGAAGGGTCGAAACAACCAGGGAACGACATCAATCTGTATCTGGGGCTGCTGAAAGAGGAGATTGACACGCTGTGGAAAACGCCAGCCAATACGTGGGACGCCGCAGAGAAAGAATATTTCCCTATGAGAGCCGCACTGCTCACGACGGTGCACGACTATCTAGGTTACGGATATCTTGCGGGGCAGGTACTCCACGGATTTTCTGGATGCGTAAGGTGCATGGATGACACAACGTATCGCCAGCTAGATAGAGATCCCAGGTCTTCGAAAACCGTGTTCATGGGACATCGAAGGTGGCTTCGCGACGATGACCCGTGGAGGAAACGCAAGGATCTGTTCGATGGTGAAACCGAACCCCGAAAACGCCCGTGTACGAGGAGCGGCGAGGAAATAGACAAGCTGTTGAAAAATTGGAAAGACTGCCCACTGCCGGGAAAGAAGCAAAAGGCGCCAGAGCCGCTGCTGAAGGTATGGAAAATGAGGTCTGTTTTCTGGGACTTGCCGTACTGGAAGATCCACCGTGTGCCTCACAGCCTTGATGTCATGCATATCACGAAGAACGTGTGCGAGAGTCTGCTTGGTACCCTGCTCAACATGCCAGAGAGGACCAAAGATGGGCCGAAAGCAAGGGCAGACTTGAAATCAATGGGCATCAGGCAGGAGCTTCACGCTATATATGATGATGATGATGATGATGATGATGATGATGAGGCGAAGCAGGACACAGAAAGTCGTCGCAAAGGCAAAAAGGCCAAGAAGACCGGAAATGACTACCCTCCCGCGTGCTTCACTCTAAGTCAGGAGGAGATCGAGCAGTTTTTCACCTGCCTCCTAGGAGTAAAACTTCCTTACGGTTACGCGGGGAAGATAAGCAGATACCTAGACCCAGCGAAGCAGAAGTTCAGCGGGATGAAGTCTCACGACTGTCACGTGCTGATGACGCAGATACTTCCAGTTGCAATCCATGGGATCATGGACGCGCACGTCCGTGAAACGCTATTTGGCCTTTGCAACTTCTTCGACGTCATCTCTCGGAAGTCGATTGGCGTGAGGCAACTCAGAAGGCTACAGGAAGAGATCGTGGTGATACTATGCGAGCTTGAGATGTACTTCCCGCCCGCATTCTTCGACGTTATGGTGCATCTGCTGGTCCATATAGTGGAGGATATCATCCAACTCGGGCCGACGTTCCTGCACAGCATGATGCCATTCAAAAGGATGAATTGTGCCATCAAAGGATACGTTCGCAACATGTCACGTCCAGAGGGAAGCATAGCCAGGGGCTTTCTGACCGAAGAGTGCATCTCCTACTGCACGAATTATCTAGGCATCGAGAACCCCATTGGTCTGCCCATCAACAGGCACCTCGGCAGGCTCGCTGGATGGGGTCACCGTGAGGGTCGCCGCGAAATGCATGTCGACTTCGAGGGTCGACTCGCCAACTTTGAAAGAGCAAACCTAGTCGCGCTACAACACATAGACGTGGTCGATCCTTGGGTGGTAGAGCACAAAACCTTTATTAAGAAGACGTACAATGATCGAGGCCAACAGAGGACGGACGGAGATATACTCAAAGAGCACAACTCATGTTTCACGCGTTGGTTCAAGCAGAAGCTTCTGTCGTACCCTTTACATGAGGATTCTTCCACGGAAGAACAACTCATATTCGCCTTGTCACAGGGCGCCGAGCACAACCTGATGACCTATGAGGCGTACGATATCAATGGCTACACATTCTACACCGAGGCCAAGGACATGAAGAGCGATGGTTATCAGAACTCCGGGGTAACGATGGAATCCTACACCGGTAACAACAAGGACAGATACTACGGAAGGATCGAGGAGATCTGGGAGCTGAGCTACGCTGGAGAGAAGGTCCCGATGTTCCGTGTCAGATGGGCCAAGTACGTCATAAAAGAAGACCGATATTTCACCACCATGGTTATACCCGAAGCCAAATCCAAGACCGCGGGTGCAAACGTCACCGCGAAAAATGAGCCATGGGTACTGGCTTCCCAACTGGACCAATGCTTCTTCATTAGCGACCCGCCAAAGCCCAGTCGTGTTGTCGTGAGGAGAGGCAAAAGGAAGATCATCGGAATGGATGGAGTAGCCAATGAGCAAGACTTCGACAAGTACGGCGACCCGAGGATCGAACATGACGACGATGATGAAGTAGCAGCATACACCACAAGAAGAAGCAGGACCACCCTACCTAAAGGACGTCCGTTCCACAGAAGAACTCCATTTGCGAAAAAGAAGGGCAAGAAGATTGTTAACAAATATCTAGCTAAGATCGATTGTATTTAAATCGCAGCCTTCATTTCTCGATTGTATTTCATGGGCACTTTTTGAACTATCATGAATATTTTTAAATTTCATGGACACTCGATCTCGATCCCCCTCCATCTCGATCGCTATCCCACCTCGCCAGATCCGGTCCCCCTCGCCGCCGAGCACCCCCCGCACCCTCGATTCCCCTACTCAACCGCCGCCGCCGACCCCCCGCACCCCTCCCCTACTCAACCGCCGCCACCGACCCCCCGCACCCTCCCCCGCTCCACCGGCATTACTGTTTGATGATATTTTTAAAAAAAATATTGCTGTCTTATAAAAAAAATTACTGTCTTATAAAAAAAATTACTGTCTTATAAAAAAAATATTACTGTCTTATAAAAAAAATTACTGTTATGATTTAAACAAGTTTGAACATATTTAAAAACAAATAAGTATGAAACAGCATTTCAAAATGCATAATTTTTTTTGTGGAGCCTAGGAATCGAACTCAGGACCTCCTGGTGTGAGAACTGGCACCTGACCAGTCGAGCTAGTAGAGGGGAGTTGATGTGGATGAGGTCACGTGGGTGATAACCTGTTGGCTCGAGCGGAAATAAAAAAAATACTAATGGCGCACCAGGCCGTGGTGCGCCATTAGCATGTATATACTTATGGCGCACCGTGGGGTGGTGCGCCATTAGTATTGTGCCCCCCTACTTCGGCCGAGCCCTCGCCCTCGATCCCCTTCCCCTCTCCTCTCCCTCGCCCGAGCCCTCGCCCTCGATCCCCTTCCCCTCTCCTCTCCCGACGCCGCCGCCCCGCCGCCCTCGACGCCGGCCAGATCCGCCGCCACCTCTGCTCGAGCTGCTCCCATCGACCACGCCGCTGCTCGCGTGCTTCTTCTCTCCCGCGACCCCGCGACCCCGACATCGTCCCCGCGACCACCGTCGTCCCCGCGACCACCGGCCCTCCTCCGCCGCGACGACCAGGCGCCGCCGTCCGCGGACCACCTCGAGCTCTATCCCCGTCCGCGTGAAGATCCCCTCCACTCCGCGGGCAGGGGCTCTTCTCCTGCCGCTGCAGCTACAAGAGGAGAGGAGCACCGGCCAGCCACCACCGACGGACGCCTCCATCCCCCCTTCCTCCTTCGCCCGCCCGAGTCCTCCCCTTCGACGCCAAGCAAGCAGAGCGGCTCCTCCTCTCCCTCGACGCCAAGCCAGGTGAGCTGCCCCCTCCCCCCTCGGCTGCTTGCTTCTATCCATCCTAACCCTAGCCCCTTCTCCATTGCAGCAGCCCGCCACACTCCTCTCGAGGAGGAGAGGAGAGGAGAAACCCGCGCAGCGCCGTCATTTCCCCCACGGCCTCGGCACCGTCTCCTCCCCTCCAAGCTCCATTGAATCCAAGCTGCTGCTAAGGTGAGCTTTTGCATCTGAATTCTCCTCCTCTCCTCCCCTCGGCACCTATGTACTCATTTTGCATCTGAATTTATTTGGATCCATTGCACCTTTGCGTTACAAATTATGAAACTGATGCAATTTGTCAAATTATCAAAACAGAATTTTGATCTCACACTCTCAAAAACTAGTTCAAAGTAATTCAAACTACTCAATTTATGTGCAGATAGGCAAACGGCTTCAGTTTGACACCAAATTAGCACGGCGTTCAGTTTAATTTGTCACACAAAATTTCATGGATTTTTTTCCTGAAAAACATGTGAAAATAACTTTCTCAACAATCTGCTCCCATTTACTTGCCCCCTCCAGAAACTAACTGTCAATGAGAAAAACAGAATTAGGAATTTCTGATAGGTTGTATGCTTTGTAAAAATTATCGGCAATGTTCTCTATCTCTTCTGGATGTCCTACTGCTAACACAATAGATGCTACTGCTTTCTCTATCTCTTTTTACAATTGGTGTAATCTTTGGTTAGTACTGATGGTATGGTAGTATGATTTTCATGGTGGGTGTGGAACCACCTATATATATATTTACTATGAATGCTGAAGAGCACAGCTGAAATGAGTGAACCAAACGATACTACTTCCATTGGAGCGAGCTAATCCTTACTTATCAAAATTACTTCGCATTGAACGTAATTCGTTTATGAGATTTTCTGTTGTTGGTTTGCAGCGATCCTCTGTTTGATCAAAATTTACTCAGTTCTGTTTTGTCAGGCTGATATTGACTATACTGTTTAGTTTATACACTAGTTACCCAGAAAGTTGGTCTTCCTCCTAGCAAGAATATACAGTATTAGATAATACATGATGGACAGTACTACTTGTCTATTTACAATGAGACAGGGGGCCCATGGTATCATTATGGGGCTGTGCTGCTGTATTATGCCTATAAAAACACTTGTTCGGTCAATTAAACAGGGCATTGAAAATTGACAGGGCATTTTTGTTTTCTGTTGAACCTAAGCAATTTCATACGCTTGACAAAGTTGATGCTTTATTCCTGATGTATAATTTGTTTGTCACATGCTACTGTTGATCCCAAGTTTGATGCATAACAATTGTTGTATGAGTTCTCCAAATGAACAGGAGTACTCCTCTATTTTGATATGAAATCACCATGATAGGTCCACATGCTACTGTTGTCAACATGATAAATAGTTTCAGTTAGTTACCTCTAAAACTATTCTTAATTAACTGATGATTTGCTACAACCAGTGCATGCATGCCTTTTTTCTTCTTCATTTTTAGTAAAGTGCTCTATTCTGGGTCATGGACTTTGTGCCATGGACCAGTGCATGCATGCTGCTGCTGCTGTACTACTTGTCAAGTGATGCTGCTGCTGCTATCTGCGAGTTGTTGCTGCTAGTTGTGATTTTGTCAAGTGATGCTGCTGCTACTTGTGATCTTCTAAAATAACCCCTTTCTCCTGAAACGTTGATTAATTTCCGTTTCGGTTGAGAAATGGGGCACTCCTAGGTCAAGAAAATTAGCAAAGGTCATGCCCAATTTTCTTGACCTAGAAGGTGCCCGATTCTCAACCGAAATAAAAATTAATTTGCTTTAGTGGTTGGATTAGTTTAGTATTTTATTCACACACTCAGACACCCTTGCTTGCCATGTGTGATAGAGAGATAGTGAGAGGAGACAATAAGCTATCTGCAGCTTAATTTGCATTGCATACTAGCTAGATAGCTTTTGTTTTTCAGGACCAACCGAACAATACATACATATACCTGTAGGCACCAGCTTAATTTCCAAGGCAGGACAATTACTTGCTTCATTATATTCATCCATCCATCCATTTTGCATCATGTACAGAACCAAAAATAATCGGAGTTTCTGTCTGGCTTCAGAAGTCATAACACATGCATTTGGGTAACCCTAAATGTCAAAATTGCACAAGTCTAGACCCCTTTATGCCATATACTTTCTATTTTTCTTCATCGGAGTTCGACTGCGCATTAACCCAACGTGTGCATGACTCGATGGTCCAGGAAGGAAATCGTTTCCTTTCATCAGCTAGAAAAACTGCCAACGTTTCAAAACTGCAACTTGATGAAGATTGGAGTATATCTTAATAAGTTTACCCTGTTGGGGCACATCACATACACACATTTGCTCAAGTCCACTCTGGCCCATGTAGAGCTGAAACCCAGTTTAGTTCCTTGTATCACTTGTCGCTGAAAACCGTTTGATTGTTTTCACGGAAATGATTTACAAGTTCAGCAAGTGATGAGGTGTGAGAATAACATATTCATTAGGGTAGGCGTCTCCTGCCCTATGCTGAATGTGGTGCAATTTTCGACGCAGATTCATAATTTGCAGCTTAGCTTATCTCTTGGCCCTCCAATTAAAATATAGGGGTTGACCTTCACCACGGCCGAAGCTTCTCTGCATCTATATATAATGGACATTCCCTAGCTTCTGAACAATCAACACAAAGCAGCAGGCCTGAGTGTCTCCAATAGTCATCCTTGTGTTTGTGTAGGTTTTCTTTCCTTGGTCCATTGAGCCTTCATTCATGGTTATGAATGATATGCAATGATCAGCCTGCTAGCGTTTATCCTCTCCGCGTGTTTGAACACCCTGCGGTGTAGTAAAAAGTAATTACAGATACACTCACCCACATAAGTATTCAACACAATGAAAAAATAGTACAAATTAAGGAAAGGCAATACCATTTCAGACGCTTGTCTTCTAAAAAGAAGAGTGAACTTTCTAGACACACCCCTCAAGAACTAGGTTACCCTGAGAACGTGGACTTGGACCTTAGCAACAACACACTAACAGGTTCTATCCCAAAACACCTAGGCAATATCACAAACATCTCTCAATTGTTCCTTGACAATAACCAACTTTTTGGCGACATTCCTCGAGAATTAGGTTATTTGGTCAACTTAGAGATCTTGTTCCTTGACAATAACCAACTTTTTGACCAAACTTTGTTTCTATTTAGAGAGAAACATGGCCCACAACGATGAGGCCGGGGGTTCGGGCGGCAAGGCATTCTGGGAGCTGTCCCAGGAGATGGAGGAACAACCTCACTTGTATGAGGCCGCCGCCTTCCCCACCGATCCTGAGACCACGGATGGTGCCGCCGAGGATGACCACACTGATGCCACCACTGATGGTGCCGCCGAGGATGCCACCACTGATGATGGCGGCGCACGCACAGATGGCAGCCAACCGAAGAGGCAACGGAAGGACCGGCGCCCGATCGTGCTCCGCACCCTCAAGGAGGAAGTTACTGAAGTGGACTCCAACGGGAATCCAACGGCGCCCGAACGAATAGTCAAGGGGTACTCGCTTCAGCTCGGGTGCATTGTCCGGAGCACCGTCTCGATCAACACCGAGAACCTGAGGCATCCTGACCGAGGGAATTTGCGCAACCTCCTCTTCACGAAGCTGCACGAACGATACAAGTTCCCCGCTGAATTTGAAAACACAAGCCTCAAAGGGAATAAAGTGAACAATGCTGCCCTCACGAAGATGAGCAAGGCCCTGTCTACTTGGAAAAGCAATGTGAAGAGAATGATCGAGAAAGGTGAGAGTTATCAGAAGATCAAGGAGAAAAATCCTTCGATCACCGAAGATGACTACAACGACTTCAAGATCAATTGCTCGAGCACCGCAAGCTCCCAATCAAGTGAGTGGGGGAAACAAATGCGGGAGCTGAACATAGGGGAACACACACTCGGTCCCGGCGGTTACAGAGTGGCGGAGCCTATATGGGACAAGGAGGACGCGGACCGTGCCGAGCAAGGCCTACCGCCCCGCTTCGAGAAATACAGCGGTAACAAGCAGACTAGGAACTATGTCAGGGCCCGGTACAAGGAGGACCCGATAACAAAGGAGCTTACCACGGATCCGAAGACCAGGGCGCTTGAGCTTGTTCTGGTAAGGAATACACCCCCGCGTAATTAGCTCCATATGGTTGCATTCTAATTAATGAAGCCAAATTTCTAAATGGTTCACATTCCTTCCGCAGGCGACTGAAAGCAGTAGCGCGGAGTCGACTAAGAGCAACCCTTGGGACACCACTCTAAATAGGGGGTTGAATGTAATGAAGAACAAGGATAAGCTCAGTAAGCCGACGTCAGCTGGTCGTGTGGCCGGCAAAGGCTTGTCGACAAAATGGGGGTCATACTATACCGCTGGTGTGCGGAAGGAGAAAAAGACCAGCTCGGAAAGCCAGGCGCGAGAGGTTCAAGAACTCAAGGCACAGGTGGCGCGGATTCCGGAGATTGTCCAAGAGCAAGTGGAACAACGACTCGGAGCGACGATCACCGCCCTTGTGCCTACCTTGATCTCGGGGTTGAGTGCGTGGATTGCGGGCGGCCAACAGGGGCCGCCCCCGATTCCTAGCTTCACGGCCAGCAACTCGCATAATGCGATGGCGGGGCCATTGGTGCCTCCGGCGGAGGCGGCATTGGTGTCTCCGACGCCGGCACGGGAGCTTAATGCACCCGGGTGTACGCCGGCCGGCACCTCTTCAGCAAGCGGCCCCTCCGTCAACTGCACGCCCGCCGTTGGCGGTGCCTCGACATTAGCCGAGCTCGACGCCATCATCACGGTAACTAATTAAGCCTCTCTCGGCCGAGGACTTCATCTCCTTGCCTTTGACTGGGCATCCCTGACGCCCTACATGTTTTCGCAGGGCGCCGCCGACGTTCCGTGCACTCTCCTCCACTTCGTGAACAACGAGTTGGTCGATGTCGCCAAGGGCAAAATCGTTCAACCGGGCAACCCCTTGTTCCACGGTACCCAGATGCCACCCAACTTGTTTAGGGTTCAACTGGTTCGGGTGCTGCCAGGCTGCGACGACTTGTTACCTCCGATTCGACCCGTCGGGGCCGACGATGAAGACGTGATGACCCTCAGCGCCTGCCTGAGCTGGCCCCTGCTTTGGCCGAAGAGCCAGATTCGTTTGGGGGCGGGGGACACCACCCCAAAGACAACACCGCCAGTCGTGCCGGCGCCAAGTCGGCCCCATGGCAAGACCGCCGTAACGGTGCCGGACATCCCTATGCCACTGGATCCAAACATGCATATGGCACAGGATCAGAACGACGACGACGACGACGATGATACATTTGGCAATGTCGATCAGTACTTTGCCGAGCATGGGTACGATGGCGACTTCATGGGGCCTCCTTCTCAAGAACCAAACCCAACAAAAGACGTGTGCGATCTAGCTCGTACCGCGGAGAAGCCAAGTTGCAACAGGCGCCGTCTGGCGTTCAGCTCTCAGGAGACGCCTCCAGCTGCCGACTTCACCGAGCCTCAGATAGGCGAGGTGCGAAATATTATCAGCCCCAACACACTCAAGAAGGCGGTCTGTGAGCAGAACTCGGTCCCATTACAGGAGAAGAAGAAGGCACGCAAAAGAAAGACTAAGAAGGGTGCGAGCCAGCCGGCACCGAGTACGATCCGTGCTCAGGACGGGCCACCTTCACCGCAGGATATCTCGAGGAGGGTGCATGTGGCGGGTAGGGCGATGCTACCGACAAATATGCTCAATGCTGCAACCGGTGCTATGCGGAGTCTGCATGACAGTGTTCTTGCTTTGGAGAAGCGGCGTCTCAGAGAGAAGGATGTGGCATACCCGGTTTTCGCGGCCAAGGTGCCAGAGGGCAAGGGCTTTGTGGATAACTCCATCGGGCGTACGATCGTCCTGCGTTTTGATGACATCCACGCTATGTTGAACCTTCATCCGCTGCACTACACCTTCGTTCGGCTATTTTCGCTGAGTATGGAGATGCGGATCATTCGCGACAAGACCCCGGACATCGTGATAGTCGACCCCTTCTACATGCGTGCCAAGATCTTGGGCAGCGCTGGGGACCGGCAAGTCGCGAGTTCTTACCTCGAAGGCGTCATTCTGGCAAACCAAGATAAGGATAACTTCCTCGTGCCTTACTTTCCCGAGTAAGTCCTCCCCTCAACCGGCCCGTAACATATGAATTCTTACATTTCGATCGTTTTTCTTTTAACATTCCGTGTTTTCTGCAGTGACACACGTTGCACGCTCATCCTCCTAAGCCCCAAATATTCTATGGCCACGTATTTCGACCCGGACCGTCAGTCGAACGTAGACTACACAAATGTCAAGAAGGTTCTTGATGATGTTCTCCCCGGCTACGCCCAATCTGGAGGCACCTTCACCAGGCCTATTCGTAAGTACGGCAAGCACGTGTTCTCCCACAATACGACGTTCTGCTGCGTCAAGCAGCCGCCTGGCGGTCAGAAGGGTGCCTACTACGCCATCCATCACATGCGGGCGATCGTACGGGACCATCATCAACTTCTTCTACCGAGTAAACTCAAAGATTGGGCCGCGAGCGTGTCGGCAATCCAGGACGCGGACCTCCGACAAGAATTCTTTCGCATCCAGTCGGAGTTTGCGGAAATCATCCATCAAGATGTCCTTCGTACCTCGGGGCAGTTCTACCTCAGAAATCAACCGTCCAACAGTGACATCGACACAATGCTACAAATGCAGGATGACAACGCCCGTTCTTTCATGACTCCCACGATAGACGGCGGCTTCATCCACGCTCCGGTCCCTTGAGTCGAGTTGTCTAGTTCTGAAACATCGATTGGCTCATGTTGTAATTAAACTTTAATGAACTTGTAGTATGTCTCTTTGGTTTCGAGAGTCGTTCAACTTAGATGTAATCGATGCTATTAATGTCTTGCTTTTCTCTTCCGATCGTTCTGTTGCATACTTATATATTGCTTATGTATTGTCTGTGAATTGGTACTAACGTTTCGTTTGGCTAGTGCATAGCGATGCCGACGTATGTCGTGTACAAGGGTAAGGTTCCCGGAGTCTACGATGACTGGGAGGAGTGTCGGAGACAGGTTCACCGATTCAGCGGTAACAGTTACAAAGGGTACACCACTAGGGCCGAGGCCGAATCTAGATACGCCCGCTATCTAGCGGGAGAGGGGAGGGAGCGTTGGAGGAACCGGATGAAGACGAGTTTCATCGTGATGATGCTCATCGTGATGACCGCAGCTCTCTTCTATGTGATGGTAGTTTAGATGATCGATATCGACTTGTAATGTGAAGACAGACTCGCTACTCGCGGTCTCGAGACTTGTAATATAATGTTCTATCTTTGTTCGGTGTTTTCAATTCGGAGACTAATATGATGAATTGTATTCGGAGACTAATATGATGAATTGTATTCAAAGACTATACATTTGATGAATCTGTTGTTGATGTGTGCTGTCTATATTTTGTCAAACTATACATTTTGTAACCTGTGCAAAAAACAGAAAATAAAAAAATAAAAAAAACCTAATATTCATACTAATGGCGCATCACATGACAGTGCGCCATTAGTATGACAGTGCATACTAATGGCGCATCACTGGGCAGTGCGCCATTAGTATGCCGCGGTTACTAATGGCGCATCCAGAGGTGGTGCGCCATTAGTATGCCAAAGCACCTAGGTATACATGGCCCCTGGGAGGCATACTAATGGCGCACCCTGGCATATACTAATGGCGCACCCGAGGTGCGCCATTAGTATACCAGATACTAATGGCGCACCAGGTGGTGCGCCATTAGTAAAAATTACTAATGGCGTGCTATCAATGGCGCACCACAGATGCGCCATTAATAGTCATAATAGGTGCGCCATTAGTAGGGGTTTTTCTAGTAGTGCAAGCCACTGACTGCTTTTTTCAAGAAGAAGAAGTTCCCTCTTAAGAGCATGCCTTAGGTAAGGACTTCGATATCCTCGATGATGGTTCCCCACCTGAACTCGGTAGTGTTTTATTATAAGACTACTATGTGGTCATGCCTGTCTGGGACAACATGTTCACATGTGTGTAGCAAAACCAGCTCATGTTTTGGAGCTTGCTAGTTCATTCCTCGAGAATCTCACAACATCATCTCGTCGGTTTGTGTTGCAAACTTTCTTTTCCAGACATGTTGTCTGAAATATCCTGTTACCAACTAGACCTGAATCTCAGGCAGGTGTGATGGTTGGTTCTTCTCCCAAGAACTATGATCTAGGTTCTGGTAAAGTGGACGCACCTAGCCGGAAGAACTATTATTGTAGTATCTTGATAAAGCAATTTGGTCATTTCCCCATGAGGATTTTTCTATGACTTATTCTAAAAAGTTTCTCCTTATGGATGTTTGTGCTCCCGAAGTCCGATATACTTGATGGACACATTAATGCTTAAGTATGACTGTGGTATGTAGAACATCAAGGAGAACATTAGAAGCGGAGTGCTAAATGTCTCTCGGTCGATTATCCAGATTTTGTGACCTTGGCATTGCTAAGGTGAAATCTGAGAAGGTGTTATCTTCCTTTGAATCTGCATCGTCCATCACTATTCATCATGGTAGTATGTTGTGTTGCCAGGATCCTTGACACGGATATTGGTAAAACCTTGATGAATATGGAAATGCTCAAGTTCTTGAGAGCACGCGCAAGCACTAGGTTTTTATCACCGGCATTAGTTGGGATTGCTCCAACAGTGGAATCACTCTCATCTGTCGAGTTTTCCCCAGTCACTGGAATCATTCCCAGCATTTGCATTTTGTTCCTAGCTTGCACCGCCTTTGTGCCATCCTACCATGGGTTCCATCCATTTCCGATGATAAGCAAAATCATTCCTTGCGTTGTCTTCAACAAGGTAATCCACATCATCCATTCTAGTCCAAGTGTGCCATTATACCGAACTCCTCCAAACAATCGCTCGAGATTCGCCCTAGGCTAGTATAGAAAGTTTCAATGACCTCTATATCAAAAGTAATTTTTGTTGCCACTTCAGAAAAAGATTCTGCAAGTCACCTTCCCTAAGGTGCCCCATTATGGAATCGTAGCAGATAACTCCTTGCTACCTTGAAACCAGGCACCATCTTCTTCAACGTGGAATTTTGCCTACCAGTTCGAACCTTCGTTATCTGTTTCTTCCATCCCTCCCTATGTGTGATCCGTGTCTCAACTCGAGAGATGTTAGTATGTCTCCTTTGGTGAGTTGATCTTGAGTTGCTCGATCTTTGAGAAGATCGATTCCTGTAGAGTTCCTTTTTGTCGTCATCGTGTTGGACAAAGATCTCGAAAGCAAAGACGTCAAGATCAATCTGAGTCAATGAATCAACATCCCCGAGGAGGGCAGTTGGATCGTGAAGATCGTGTTAGCTTGGTGTTCCCTCTTTCTACTTACCTCATGTCTTGAATCTCGGGACAAGATTCTTGTTTAGTGAGGGTGAATTGTCACATCCCTAGTTCTGGTCTGCTTTGGGCTAGCTAGTCATGTTTTGCATCATGTCTAATTTACACTTAATCTTAAAATGGGGATGTTCAAACCCTAGCACCAAATGAAATCCAACTAGGATCAAAATGAAATATTTTCAATGAACCCAAAATGCCCTTTGGAAATGTTCATCATATATTTATATATAAAAAGTAATATAAGAGCTAACCACAAAAAAGAGAATTAGTCTAGAAAATCACACAATAATCAGAAAAATCCAACCGTTAATTTTCCTGCCCCACAATAATTAGCTAATGTCGGCCAATGGATCTTAAAACGTACAAATATTTACCCCACCTTTCCCATGCATGCACACGTCTTTGGACTACTTCAACAGGTACATGTGTTTTGCTTCGATGGAAATCGATCGAGATGCATGCTTGCTTCATCTAACCGTTTGATTATTGTGTCTCGATAGATGCATGAAAGACGTGTTGGTGCACAGGCCGGAACCAGGTATTCATCAATTTGGCACTCCTCTACGTACTCACGTTCCCTTGATATAGATTGCAAGATGACTTTTTCTGCAATCTAACTGTCTCCTGATATAGCATGCAACTACTAATATATATCAACTCGACAAGAAGACCAGACCTGGATGTATGATGTATTAATTCAATGGCAACATCAATACACATTATGCAAAAAGACCAACAGCAGCGCGCCAATATAGTCTAAATAAAAAGATCGATGATTCAACATCGTTGGCAACGTCTGGTAAACATCACATGCCCACTATTCTGTCTATACTTCAATGTCGTGCAAGATGAACTACTGTGTGTAGCCGTCTACACAACCCAGATCAAATTAGCTACGCACCAGGATGTATCAAAGTAATTAACGCATATCTTTCTTTTGATCTGTGAATATACTTTTTAGACTTATATGTACGTTCATTATTCCCGGAGTGCATTTGCAATTTGTCCTTCATTACAGTTGCTTTGTGGTCGTCTTTATATGAGGTCTCAATTTAGTATAACATGGAGCTTCAAATGGTAACATGCATGTAACCAGTCAATATAGAAAAGTGAAATTGTACATCCATGTTGTGTGGTGTCTGGTGCTGCCGAGCAGTCTCACTCATAGTGATTATGCAATAATTACCATGAGGACACCGAACCTGAATCTCGCGTGTTTGCAGTGTCGGGGCACCATGATGGTTGTCTTCACATTTTGGAGAACATGATTCTATTCACTGTAGTTTATCTTTCAGAGTGAACCACGAAAATGCATCCAAGAAAGGTTTGTTCTATACCATGCCTCGAGCAGGGTTTATGCTTCTGCGGCAACCAAAACAGACAAGCGAGGCTGCGAAACAGCATGCTGCTCTAGATCTCACTGAGATCTTACAATGCAACGCCAATTACGAGCTCATGCGACGCTGCTGACGGTGCGGCGACGCACCCAGCAGTTGCCGCTGCACAGACGTGCTCCTGCAACCCTAGCAAGGTACCTGTTTCTTTTCTTTCTAACCTAGTTCTAGCTGGTGCCAATAGGTCCAGATCATGTATCAACATTGTACGTACATATATGGATGTCATCTTTCTAGGAATCCTTACATGGTACTGACACGGCCAGGGCTAATGTCAGTGTTTCCAATGTTCTTGATACTTTTCAACAGGTCCATGGTTTAGAGGCCAGAGGTGTGTACGTAGCAAAATACTTCAGATTTGAGGAGAACCACGAGCAGGAGGTTGCAACTCTAGCGGAAGATACATGCATGCATGTTGATGCCTTGCATGTCTTAGGTACAAATCAAGCAAAGAAGGATCGGCTGGATGTATGCATGTTGGTTAGCCAGAGAAACAAATCACAAGACTCCCACACGTACGAATACTATTTTGGAGGGTTCGGTTTGCATGATATTGGTGTACGTCAAGTTTCCTATTTTTTAGTAGATGATTAAGAAGTTAAGGGAAAGGGTGCATATATACTATTTCTATTCTTGCCGTGCAAAGAGAAATTCAACGAAGGTGCATGCAGAACGTGGGACGCGTGGAGTCTATTTTCTTTGAAGGAAATTGGCTGGGGCCCACCAGCCATGCAGGAAGAAAATATGGCGCACTTAATTCTACAGTCGGTTTGTTAGTTATAGATAGAAATAAATAACTTGCCGAGATGTAAAAGGCAAGTACTTTTCAGTTTCAGGAGAGTCCATATTTTATTTGAGTTGGAGATAGAAGGTCGGTTTGCTTTTCAAGACAAGTTAGATGGTCAGCTAGTATATAAAGCCAAGATGCGTTCAATGTAAGTTAGGTTATATTTTGATAATAAACACGATGTGTTTTTAGGGTAATATCCGTATCGAGTTTTGGGGGAAGCTGTCTAAAAATCCCTAAGTTTTAGAGGAAGTTTTAGAAAACCTCTGTGTTGCGATTTCTCTGTGAGGAAATTGTTTTGCGCGTGAGTACCGTCATCAAGATTAGTTTTCTCATGCTGAGCCGCAAGGTTCAAACCCTCTATTTCGTGTACATCGCGTGCGCGGGCGAGAGGTTACTGCTGGTGGTGGTGGTGTGCCGTGAAAGGTCGGGCCGCAACAACAGATCGGATCTCGCCATCGAGGTTCGGTCTACATCAGGTACTATGTATATAATTCTGGAATTGATCATCCGTGCATCACAAGTGAGAATATATATTATGCACATCTCTTCTCTATATGGCCTAGGGAGGGTATTGGTTAACTTTCTTTCCTCTTTGGTTTGTACTTGTACATTTTGTAATTTTTATAATTGATGAAAATACTGTAGGGTTCAAAAAAAACAGTGAGGATATTACTGCAAAAGTGATATGTAAACCGTGAACTGCATGGAGGATATAAAAGAATTGACTAATATTAGAGAGTACAACAATTGCCTGGGTTCAAAAAGAAAAAAAAGAAACAAACAAAACAAACAAAATGTGGCCCTCTTGCACAAAGAGGACTCCTTTCACACGTGTTAGCACAGGATCCTTCGCTCGCAGCCTTTGCCGACAATTAACATACACATACTAATTATCAACTCACGATCAAACTGTTATTTGGCAACTTGATCTTATAATGTACAAAATTTGTCGGTGGTATAATGGGTTCACAAATGTCATACTTATGAGAGATACATTCATTGTATCATTAATTAGTATCATCCACCAGAGCACTAATATAGCCAATGTAATCATTTTTAATATCTCCCCCCCCCCCCCCCCCCTCTTTCTCTCTCTCAAAGTTGGATGGAATCAATCAGTATGATTAAACTTCATGAGAATTTGTATGTCATTTACACGAATGGTACCTATAAGTTGGTGAATTTTTTAGCTTGATGGTCATTATGACTAGAATGGTTGGAGAAACAATATTTTTTTCCTGGATGAACTATATACTTGAAGGCAATAAAATACGGAATTTCCTTCGTAGCTTAAGAAAATGTGGTCAAAGAGGCGCTTCAGCAATTATCAATTGGCAAAATCAATTTCAGTTGTTCTTGCTGTCATTTAGTAGAATTAAGGAACATCCTTTTTCTTTGGGCCTAAACCATTTGCTAAATCAATATGCCTTATATCGTTTGTGTTGTTCTGTACAGATAAGCATTTTCCCAAGGAAAATATAGTTATTAGTTAGATGATACCAACCAATATTTTCTGGCCTTGCAATTGGGAAGTTTTATATCCTGAAAATAAAATCTAACTTAATTATGCTAACATGATATGGCAGGTCGAATATGGTCAGCTACCGCGCCAAAGTATTGCAAACATGCATCAACAGGTGGAAATAGTTCATTACGACAAAACATCGACAATCTGTATGATGTCATGCTTGCTTCTGTAAGCTTATTATTTAATGCAAACCAATACTAAGAGCATCGGGACATTATTATATTTCATACGTACAATTCAATCAGACCTGTTTTCAAATTCAGCTATTATATATTATTTTTTTCTTTGCAAAATGTTGCAAACATGCATCAAGAGTTAAAAAATAGTTCATTGTGAACAAACATCAAGAATCTATATTGTGTGAAATTTCAATCTAAAAGCTTATTATTTAATGAAAACCAATAGTGAGAGCATGGGAACGTTATTATATTTCATATGTACAATGCAATCAGACCTGTTTTCATATTTACATATTAATTCTTCTCTAGGAAACATTTAAACTATAGCTAATCACAAATTTACTAATTGTTGCTTAAGTTTGTTCACTATTAATAGGGGTAGGGGGCCTAACACTGCCAATGCCGGTCCCAAGCCCAGGAAAAAGTGGAGGGGGCAAAAACAAATTAACACTGCACTTTAAGATGTTTCTCACATTTAAACATACTATCATCATTTAGTAACTTGGCCATGACTCAATCAAATGAAAAACAAGGGCAACAATTATACAGGATGAAACAATTAGTATATATAGTACTAATTTGCATCGGTATGTCTGCTCAGACATATATTTCATTTTAAAATTTCACAAACTTATTAGTATATACTCTCTGCCTCATTCAGCACTTACATACCACTTAAAAAATAATCACATGTTTTCCAAGGTATCAAAAAATGGTGAAATCTTTAGTACTAACAAGCATTTCGCTAATTATATTATATTGGTTGAATCGCACTGACACAGAAAAAGGCTAAGAAAAAGGAAAATATGACAGAGTTGGGAAAAAGAAAAATGGGGACCTGCAGGTTGATCTTCGAAAAATGTTGCTGCTGTGGAGGATGAGTATGTTGTGCAGACGTGCCTCGAGTGGAAATATGGACAATGATTCTGGCTCGCGCGCATGGGGAAGAAAACAATGTCATCATCCTTTATGCAAAAGCTGGATCTAAGAGGGTTGAGGGCCTGCGGGAGATGAAATCCATAACCAAATCAAGTCCACAAATGTCGAAAGCAATGGCATAATGTAGATTTTCAATCTCGCCTTCTCCCTGACGCAGCAAAGCCTTGGGCCCTGCTACCCATAAATCGCTGTTTACCATCCTGGAGAGCGATGAGGCGTACGGGCAGCCAAAAAAGCTATCGTCGATGGCTAACCTGCGGTAGAACCAGCTTCCGGGGTGATTTTAGGTGGAGTACTAATAAAAGCAAGCTGGTGGGAGCTATCCGGTAGAAATTAATTTTGGGTTAGCTGAGAGAATAAGGAAAGGAGAAAGAGGATCGGGGAAGATGAACATTTACCACTAAGTGAAATAATGAGTAGGAGAAAGCAGAGTGGAGAAGTCAAGAAGACTACGGAATGGGGAAAGTCAAGAAGGCTATTGGTGGGGCCCATCAAACATATGGCGTTTTCTAATGTAATAATAAGCCACGTGTGTGTACATCAAGTAGTGTGGGCACATTGATAGCAAAATATATATAAGCACCCTTGGTAGGGCTGCTGCTTGCACGTCTACGGAAGCAATTACCGACTAACAAAGTTATTACAGAAGTGTATAGCGTTTTGGATTTTTTTTAGACATGGGTATACACGCACATGATTCACAAGAAAATATTGTAAACAAAACATTTGTTGCCACAAACATAATCTAGCATAATAGTCATGTTTAAAGTTTCAAGAAATATTGAGTTGTGTCCTAATATGAATGAAAACAATTAGAACTAGAAAAACCATGAATAGTAGCATTTACATAGCATTGATTCTATCATATTTTGCTCGGAATACAAAATAACAATTTATGTAAAAAAGTTAAACATGAGTATTATGCTACACCATGTATCTACCAAAAATACTTTACAATTTTTACAATTTAAATTTAAAAGCATGCACACCAAGGTTCACAGTTCTACTTTCCTAAATATAGTATATAAAAGTACAAAATCACTCAATAAACTATGCCAATCTATAATATAATTAGCAAAATAAACTATGACTACAAAAAAAATCATAACTACTAAATTGGTGCTTACAGAAATTTTTAGCAGCATGATAAAATGTCGAAAAAAGATGCAAATAAAATATGAAGAATGCAACCGTTCATTAAACAAAGGTTCATATAGAATGCATAAGTAGAAAACAAACATTAAAAAACTATGCTCGCAAAATACATATAATTAAAAATTAAATCAAAATTGGTTTAAATTTTTCTTTAGACAAATGAAAAAATATATCCTCACAATTTAACTTTAAAAAAACCTAGCCTGCACACCGAGCGGGCCACTTTGCTAGTTTCTGATAAAGATAAAAACCTCTGCCAAAAATGATGAACATATTTCTAGGTCATTTCTGGATTTTTGAATTAAATCATATTGTATTTGACTTTGGGCATTTAAACACTATAAATAATTTAAATGCTCAAATAATGTTGGAATTATTTGTGGGACACTGAAATAATTCAGAGAGTGCTCATGAATATTTTCAGGATTTATAAAATTGATTTGGTTTTTAAAACCGGATAAAAAACAAACTGCAAAATTAGAAAACAGAAACAGAAAATAGAAAAGAGAGAGAAAGCTCACCTGACCTTACCTGGCGCTTACCTACAGCCCACAGGCCCAGCACTGTGCAGCCCAGGAGCTGGCCCAGCCCACTATCGTTGCCAGTCATCTCCCTCCTCTCGCCAGAAGGACGAGAGGCGCGTGCTGGACGCGCGTGACCACGCTCCGTGCCATGTCCTGCTTCCCGCCGCTGCCCCGACGCGTCTGGACAACGCCACGCATCACCCCGGACCCTCTCGCCCACCCCCTCGTCCTCATCCCCTCCTCTCTCTCGCTCTGCAACTCGTGCCCAAGCGCCACCATCGCCATCGACGCCGTTCTCCGCGGCCACAGCCACTGCCTAGCCTCCCCAACACGTCCAGGAGCTCCACCTCCGCCGTCTATGCCTCCTCGAGGACACACGCGCCGTCGGACGCCCCCGAACGCCCACACCGCCGTCTTCTTCAACCCTCGGCCGTGAAGATCTCAGGCGACCATACGCCGTCGTCAGCGTCCTCGAGCCCGCTAAGCTGCTCTAAAGGCCCGCTGTGAGCTCCGCCGCATTCTTCCCCTAACATCGCCGTATTTTGCGCCCGCTAGCTAGCCCCGCCATCGAAGCCAAACTCCGGCCGCCACCGTGAGCTTGCTTCCGGCGAGCTCAAGCCTCCCCGCGCCCTCCCGTGGCCTCCTCCGGATGTGGCCGACCGTGGGCTACGCCCCGGTGCCCTTCCCCGCCGCTTTCGTGGCCTTCTGGCGCCTCTCCGCCGTCCCCAGTGGCCATCGGCGGTTAATCGCCGGCGAGGCCGGTCATTAGGGCCTAACCACCCTGCTAACCAACACGTAGATTCACTGACTGGTGGGCCCTAATGTTTAATTAACCTGGCTAACTAATTAATTAGGTTAATTAAGCTTTGTTAAACCGCTGTGTAGCTGACACATGGGTCCTACGCGTCAGGTTAGACGTTGGTCAACCCTGTTGACTTGCTGACGTCACACAGGCGTCATGCTGACACAGTAAAGTATTTCTGGAATTAAAATAAATCAGGAAATGATTTAAGAATTTCAGAAAATATTCAAAACTTCTAAAAATCATAGAAATTAATCTATAACTCAGAATGAAACAAGTTATATATGAAAAATGATCAGAAAAATCTAATCTGTCCATCTGCACTGGTTTCATGCATGTTAAAGCAACTTAAACCTGCTGTTTATATCAACACATGATAATGCACTTTGTAAATTCATAGTTTGAGTTTGAACTTGAACCTTGGGTTCAAAATAACCCATCTGGTTGTAGTTGCATTAGGCCAACACACTCATATTGCCATTTCATGATCATGTATCATATTGTGCATTGCATTAATTGTGTTTCCTTCTGTGTTGCCGGAACTTGCCCCCTCTCGATAGACGTGGTTCCGACGATGAGTTCAATGACACCGATGAAGAGCTATTACTATCTTTAGAAGTGCCAGGCATGCAAAACCCCCTTGTTCATTCTGGTACAGTCCCACTCTCTCACTCCTGCTCTCTTTTACTGCATTAGGACAACAACGATTCAACTGTTACATGATGAGTTAGTTGAACCCCTTTCCTCTGCATGACCTGTCATTGCCACAGTAAATAGATGAAACCCACTAGCATGAGTAGGAGTTGTTTGAGCCCTAATGTGCCTACTCATTCATGCTTGTCTGTCATGCCTACTACTGCTTAGAGTTGAGTCAGGTCTGATTCAGCAGGGATGAATTGGAGGTGTGTGAACATGTCGTACTGTGTGTGGTCTAAGTGTGTGAACACGATTTGGTAAAGGTAGCGGTGAGAGGCCATGTAGGAGTACATGGTGGGTTGTCTCATTGAAGCCGTCCTCAGGAACTGAGTTCTGTGTTTGTGATCCATGAACAGTTACTACCACACATTGGGCTCCGGGCACTCCAAGCTCTCTCGACTTATTAATCAACTCGACTCTGTCCAGGAGTTGCAACTAGTTTCTGGTGTTTGTAGGTTGTGTTAGTAGTCTACCAAGTGGCACCCGGTACAGGTGGGCTTGGGTCAGACTAGGCACCATGGCCGGGTATGCCAAGCGCCGCCCGTTTGGTGGGCTTGGAACCCTGTACACATCGTTTGGGGCCGTGAGCGACACCCCGGCCGGATCTCCTTGCGGATGGAACCCGAATAGGCGACAAACCTGGACTAGAGACTTGTGTGGTTAGTCGGGTCGTGGTCGACACCGTCGCCAGGCTTCCGCTTAAAGGTTGCCGAGATACATGACGTGTACATGGCGGTAAGTGGCGAGAGCATGTGTGAAGAAGTACACCCCTGCAGGGTTAATATGATCTATTCGAATAGCCGTGTCCGCGGCAAAGGACCTCTGGGTTGCCTATATAATTCATAGACAAGTGAAAGTGGATACTCTAAAATACGCAAGATAAGCATGAGTGCTATGGATGGCGTTCTCGTAGAGAGACAGGGCGGATCCATAGTGGTGTATTGATATGGTGAATATGTGGACTCGTGTGCGCCACCTCAAAAGAGTTACTTGCAGTCGTAGTTCAGGATAGCCACCGAGTCAAAGCTGGCTTGCTGCAGTTAAACCCCACCATCCCCTTTGTTGATAATGATGCATATGTAGTTAGCTCTGATGTAAGTGTTGCTGGGTACATTTGTACTCACGTTTGCTTAATTTATGTTTTTGCAAAGAGACTTCAGTCTCGCTAGTAGTTCTGCGTGGACTTTGACGTTTAGCTTGTTACCTCAGCTACGAGCTTGTGCCCTCGATAGGATCTGGTAGATAGTCAGGTTTCTCAGCCTTTTTAATTTATAGTTGTCTGTACTCAGACATGTTAAGCTTCCGCATGTGCTTTGACTTGTATGCTCTGAATGTTGGGTCGAGAGACCCATGTTTGTAATATCTCGCTCCTCGGAGCCTATTGAATTAAATACTTGAGTTGTAGAGTCATGTTGTGATGCCATGTTGTAATTGCGCATATCGAGCATATTGTGTGTATGTTGTTGAAATGCTTGGTATGTGTGGGATCTGACTATCTAGTTTTTATCTTTGGTAGCCTCTCTTACTGGGAAATGTCTCCTAGTGCTTCCACCAAGCCTTGGTAGCTTGCTACTGCTCCGGAACACTTAGGCTGGCCAGCATGTGTCCTCCTTCATTCCTGTGTCTGTCGCTTCGGGGAAATGTCGTGCGGTGTCTACCGGAGTCCTGTTAGCCTGCTACAGCCCGGTTTACCGGAGTCCTGCTAGCCCAGTTGCTACAGCTTGGATTCGCTCGCTGATGACCGACACGTTCGTTGCTGGGTCATGTATGCCTGTCCCTATAAGTTAGTGCCACTTTGGATTCATGACTAGCCATGTCAGACTGGGTTCCTTGTCATATGGATGCTAGCGACACTATCATATATGTGTGCCAAAAGGCGCAAACGGTCCTGGGCCTGGTAAGGCGACACCCGTGGGAATACCATGTGTGAGGTCGCAAAGTGATATGAGGTGTTACATGCTAGATCGATGTGGCATTGAGTCGGGATCCTGACATCGCTCTTGTCTAAAAAACCGAAAACATCACTCAAGAAAAACTTTGTAGAGGTCACACCTCAAAAACACAAATACTACTCGAGCTGCTTGGTCCCAGCTGTCGGCCGCTCCTTGCGCAATTCTCTCGGTTATTGACTACATAGGATGACAATGGTGTGGGACCATGATGTCAGGAAACCAGGAGGAAGCAAAAAAACTACAGTTGTAGTATATAATAAGGAGGCACTTGCGTACGTGCGGCTATGGCCCTAGTGGGTCCCCACTGTCATCCTCTCCAAGTAAAGTCATCTCCTCATTCCTCATGTCTGTTGACCAGGTTGACAACGCGAGATGGCGGCGCCACGGCGAGCGCAACAACTCGAAGGACGACGGAGAGGGCCTCGCGGGCCCTATGGATGGTCTGATACATCGCCCGCTGCTCATTCGGGAAGCCAGGATCATAGGGCCACATGTCCGTGACGGCATTGTCGTTCGCTTGTTCACTGGTGGTCGTTGACGAGACGGAGGTTGCAGCACAGGTCCTCCTGCGCTGGTAGCTCTTCCGCCATTAGGGCGTCGAAGTGCGGCTGCGCCTTCTTTATGGTGAACACGACATGAACCAGCTTAGACAGTGGCGCCGGCTCCTGGTCGGAAGCTACGTCCATCGTCTGATTGTCCGGCTGCTGGACCGACCCGCTGCCAAGCACGAGTCTGACTGCCCTGGCCCACCCAAACCGCCTCCCTCGTCCGCATGTGCTTTCCGCCCGAAACGGTCAGTGCCGCCCACCCCGCTTCCCGGTGCAGGCGATTGCTCCGCCTTCAAACGACACAAGTGTCGTCCGTCTATCCGTCTGCCGCCCACATTAATGATACGCGGTTGTTGAGGCGGCTACTCCGGCACCACACGGCTGTCCCTCCGCCGCCCACCATTATTATATAAACTACTGCACTAGCCATAGCCACAATCATCCGCCTCCGTTCCCTTTCTCCTGTCCACACCACTACTGCCCACCATGGCTTCCTCGCGCTCCAGCGCTCTTCGGGATGGGAGGACATGGACCACAAGGACATGACAGCCATTGCTGCCGACTACCTGGCTAGCAGGCAGTCGGAGGACGATGACGTCCCAATGGAGAACATGGTAGTCGACGATCTGGCGCCAACCCCCTCCTCCATGCCATCCTTGCCGGTGCATTGCACCATGACCATCGGCGAGGCCCGTGCCCAATACATGGACACGTTGAGACAGAAGTATGAGGAGCAGTTCCGGGAGGCGCAGGCCGATGCCGCCTACAACCACCATCTCCTTCAGGAGCACCTGCAGGCGGAGGAGCAGATCGCCGCGGAGCGGGCTGAGCAAGAATTGCTGCTCGACTCGTACCGCTCCGCCCGCGAGGGCCACCTCGAGCGCTGGCGGTACCACATGCGGATGGTGGCGGCTGCGGCCGCCTACAAAGAGGACGATGAAGCAGGCGAGGCGCTGTTTGGCGAGACCAAGGATGAGGCAGAGGAAAATGAAAGCTCCAACAAGTCCCCGCTCCGCTGGCATCGACAAGTCCCTGCTCTGCTAGAGTCGACGAGGGCGTGCTTCGCCGAGGACCCGCAGCACCAACAACGAGGCAGAGGACACCGCCGGCTCCGCCGAGGCCCTGCCCCGCCGGCACCGAGGAGGAGGCCCTACTCCGCCGAGGCCCCGCCCTGCCAACAACGAGGCAGAGGACATCGCCGGCTCAGCCAAGGCCCCACCCTGCCGGCAACGAGGGGGAGGATTACCCCCGCTCCACCGAGGCGTCGCCCCGCCGGTAACGAGACAAAGGACATCACGGGCTTCATCGAGGCCCCGCCCCACAGCCAACGAGGTCGCGCCACATAGAAAATGAGGAAGAGTAGAACATGGTAGCTGGCCGCCGCTCAGGTCCAAGAAAGGCCACCGCTGCTACCCTTCGGTTGAAGCCAGGCTAGGCGGGTTGACCATTGACGACCGATTAGCTTCTTGGCAGCAATGATGTGGAGTCGGAGAGCTATGTTGGAGAAGGACGTTGCTTCTACTTAACTGCTGGTGCAGTTGGCTCACTGACACGTGGGCCCAACAAGCATCTAGGCCACATGTCAGTTATGCACCTGCACCTGCAGTTAAGTCACTGAAGCTCGGTGCGCTGGAGAAGAAGCTTTTGTTTGGCTCAGCCGGACATAGGTGGGTAGCTTCGGTTAATTAATTATACCTCCAGCGCACCCCTTTTTAGTTGAAGAATGTATGAAATGTAATGAAATTCGGCATGTTTATGTGAAATCTGACCGTGCATGGATGAATTTAGTTCGATTAGTTCGAATTCTTGTATCACTGGCATTGGATGAACATGCAAAAAATGTACTAGCATTATTCCCAGTGTGATCACCTCGTTTGCAGCAGTTTCAGATGTACTCCCTCCGGTCCTTTTTAATCTGCATACAAGTTTTATCTGCAGTCAAAGTATCTCTACTTTGACTGGAGTACAAAGAGTATGAGCAGCTTTTTAGCGTTCCTATATATTGCAATCAAACACACAGGCCTGGCAATTCATTGAGAACATTCAAAACAATCGATGATTATGCATCTCAGCGATTCACATGTGAGAGCCAATATTTACTTCACAACTAAAGAATAAAAAAAATAGATCAATGCTGCTGACAACAAAGGGTGTCCCATTCGAATCAAATGCACGTCTTCTTGCTAACATAAATGAGCAAAATTTGACAAGGTTGACCCATTCCAAAATGTCAAATGCTTGTTGTTTTGCGTACATCAATGAGCAAACTTTAACAAGGTTTTCCCGTTCTAAAATGTCAAATGCTTGTTGTTTTGCATACATCAATGAGCAAACTTTGACAAGGTTTTCCCATTCCAAAATATCAAATGCCTACGATTGGGGAATGGGCAGGGTTTGCCATCAGTTCGGACATTGACATGGCACCTCGTGCTAAATAAACTAGCTGTTCTTTTTGTGCAGTTCCACCAAAATCAACCAAATTCGCACATAGCTTGTATGATTTCGCCCTTATATGTTGCAACTCCTTGAACATATGGGCACCTCCTTTCTTGTGGTCAAAATGAATGATTCGTTGTATTCATAAACATTTTGTGCGGTTCCCATTGAAATCAAGCTGAGAACCCCTTTTTGCACAAATACAAAAAAGTGATTAATATAAAGCAAACTGTACTATGAATTGACAGTTTAAACAGGCACCTACATGGTCCATGTAGAGCACACTTTTAAAAAATGGAACTCATCGGAAAGAACCCTAGAACAACATTGTACTTGCGCATCATAGCAAAAAGATGGAGATACGTCAGTCCTTCTGAGCTGAAGTTAGTTTGGTCTCGTGGGGAGTAATGTAACCATCCTTCAACTGCTCCTTCTGATGAGAAGATAGACAGGGCTTCTTCATCCTGGAATAATCGGATCTAGTCACTTCACGTACTCCATATTCTTCTTCAGAGGAGGATGATCCTATTGTGCAAAGACAAGAGGACAACTAAATGCTAGCATCTTTGTTTGCTCGGCAAAAAGGGAAGGAAATATTCAAAACAACATAGATGAAGCACTTCTCAAGGACAATACCACTTTCTCATGACAATATCTAAATAGTAGCACAACACCAATAGAGATGACAAAGCTCAATCATATGGATGTAATCCGTGGGCGAGTACCAACCTTTGTCAGGAGCCTTATTGTGTAGAGCATACATATCAAGCACTTCTCCGGAACCATCTGTTGTTATCTACTATGGTTGCCATGCTTACTATAGACTCCTCGATTAGTTTAATGTTTCCAACATCTTATTGTGGAGTTCCACTAAAATATATGGTATCTTCAAAGAAGATTCCTATTTGCACAAGTAGAGATAATTACATATTACATTAAGAGTGGCATCAAATTAGTGGCAAAACAATTGCTCGTTCCAGCCATAGCAATAAATTAAGATGCAAAACTATATCATTACTTGTGTCATCACAGTTCCAGTGCTTCATTACAGCACCGGGAGTTATTTTTTGTTTTTCTTCCGCTTGTTCTTCCCCTTCATCACTTGTTTCAATAACAGACAAGCTTCGCCTTCAATGTAAGATTTGGCATGTCAATTAGGGAGCACAAGTATAGTACTAAACTTATTTTTCTGATGAAAGTGGCAAAATACAGGCCAACAGTTGTGAAATATCCTTATCTTACATCAATGGGATATTATGGTGCACATATAGATTGGAAGTCTTGTCTCCATTTGTGCAGTTCACTAAAATCAAGCAACATTATCGTACAAGTAGCACAACATATTAAAGCACACTTCAGAATCATGCGAAAGAAGGCTAGTACTAACGTCTCATGATGCGGAATTCAAACAACTCACAAGAAGAAGATCTGGACCAAATTTGCCAACACGGATAGGAAGCAAGATCTCCTCTTGTGCAGTTCCACTAAGATCAAGCAATCAAGCAACATTGTCGGTGTGACATTTTGATTGAACTGCACAAAACACTCTTAAACAAAAGTGTTTTGTGCAGTGCAACAAAAGGTCACAATGGCAACGAGGTGAAGTAGATAACCATGTTTACACAAAGGTGCAAAGGAAACAACTAGTGGTCAATAACGATGGATGACACAGAAGCCAACAAAAAGAAGCATCTACCTTATCTAAATGGGAAAGAAAGCAAGACAGTAGCATTTCTCAAACGGTGGCATTGATTAACATTAACATAGAGATTATATTAACAATAAAATTCGTTAAACATGTAATTTGCTTTTAACTATGGCATTGCATCAATTTTCCAGCGGCATTATTAGAGGGTGTTTGTTTACAGGGACATTTTGGTGTAGGGGCTAAAAAAAACTCGGTGTCAGTCCCATCTAAACCAAATAGGAGGGACTTTTAGGAACTAAAAGTGGGCATTTGGGACCAAATAAAGAAGACCCCGAGGGAGTCTTTTTGGGACTATTTCCAACAGTTGCCCCTGCCACACATCGCACCTTGTCTCTATTAGTTCATTACTAGGGGTAACATGGTATTTTAGCATGTCATTTAATAACCTCTAGTCCATGTTTAGTCCCTGGAACCAAGCAGGTAGGGACTAGGCAGTTTTTAACCAAACAAGGCCTTAGATAACAACAGCTAAAGAGTTGCACGAGACAGTGGACACACCAGCACCATGTGCATCTACCGATGTATTGTTGTCATGCACAGTCTGTTGCAACAAAGAACAAACAACCAAGGAGCATATTTGTGTTGGTCCCAGTCTTGTTATCTTTAGACACCTTTCCCTATGTGAGCGCAGCAAATCTAGTCATGCTCAAACTCTACAGCCTTGTCCCCCAAAACAAAAGATCAGTTCGTTACAGATGTGCGTACTGTGTTTGTCATTGTTTTCCCTTTTCGACAGCGTTAAGCCTCCTTCCCTTCCCGGCGAACGGATCCTGCCGGCTCTTTGATCAGCAGTGAGGGGAGAGAGAGAGGCCAACGAAGTCTTGTTTAGATCTGGAGAGGGTGAGAGAGTGTGAAGAGAGCAACTACAAGCGCTGAGGCTCCAACATGTATATATATATATACTGGAGAGAGAGTGTGAAGCGTTCAAACCCTAGAAAACAAGCGCCGAGGCTGCAACTTATACATGATGAGGTGATTATACGGTCACTACGAGATCATATAGCTCCGTATCCATCCATTTTGACCAGTCAAAGAATCCTCCTGGCACAAATTATGCTCAAGTGTAGTTATCGAACCGGAGACCTCAAGTTTGATGAGCGAACAGGCTAACCAGCTACACAACCCTCCCGTTATGTTCAACGAGAGGAAAATAACCTTTTATACATTCCTGCATTCATGTGACAAGCATGCCGTGTTTTTTGTGTGTGTGTGTGGGAGTCATTGGGATTTCAATCATAATCGTGTCATGTGGCTTTGGTGGTAAGACTATCCACAGTGGTGCAGAAATAATGCAGCCTTAGTCACCTTACCTCTCTCCACGTAGTACATTGGGTCCCACCAGTCAGAGGGTGAAACAAACAAATTAATAAGAAAAATTAACAGTGCCAGCGGTGTATCTTACCTCACACATCTCGCTACTGCTCGGGAACACTGTCCAATTGATCCCTCTGTTCGCTCACGTACTATTTTAAGTGAATCCTTATTATAACATGCACACAATTTTGGGCACTTGTATTCGACGTAAGTCAGTGTGCCACCGTATCTCGTATACTTACTACTCCCTCCCTCTAGGTGTAATAAGTCACGTTAGAAGGTGCAACGGGACCAAGGTGCGTGCGTGTGCGTGTGTGTGTGTGTGTGTTTAACAGCATGTGTGTGTTAGAGAGAGCGACAGATCAACCTACTCCTACATAGAGCTGGTCTGTAGTGTATGATTTTAGCCGCGAGAGTCAGCACATCCTATCGTTTCCGGGCGTGTCCGGTAGGGACATGCGGACAACTGCCACGCCCGCTCCTGACTAGCCTGGCCCACCCAAAGCCCCTCCATCGCCCCCGCGCGCTTCCCGCCCGAAACGGTCAGCGCCGCTCCAAAGAATCGGTGCCACATTCATGCCCGGGCAGAGCGGACGCGACCTCTCAATGGCGCAAGAGTGATGGTTGCTTTGTTCGTCCAACTTATTGCTGGGTTTATGTGATTTGATGGCTCATTAGTCTTTATTACTGAGGTGGTAGGACTGCTGGATGTCCCACGCTTTCGGCGAAATGAGGTACTACTAGATTACAATTTTCTCCATTCTTACAGCGGAGGAGTGCAAGAGCAGTGAAAACACGCAGGCTCAGTGATTACATGGCCCACCTCACACTATCACCATATTTTCTAGACACCGTGCGACACCTAACTCTTTACACAGTACTCCCTCCGTTCCTAAATACTAGATGAGTCCCCGCGCATTGCCGTGGAATAGCCATATATCTCTCTGCGCAAAATTATCGATTTCATAGAACTAAAAAAACTCTATAACCGCATGACAAATGTGGTAGCCAAACTAAATGAACTCCCACGTAAGGAAAAAATATCAGCCAACTCCTACTGCATAATGGGATTATATTTTTCTTTTTAACATGTTAATGGGACTTAAAAGCTCACATACATGCATGCTACCGGTGCATGCTTGCATGCAGACATGTTGATGTGATTTAAAACCCACTCACATGCATGCCACGGTATTTTTGCATGCTTGCATGTGGCTTAGTGCGGAGCCTCTCAATGTCTAGATCAGACGGCTATTATGGACTGATTTAGTTCATCTAACGGCTACATTAATTTTGATGATATGGCTCAAGGAGAGGATAGAGAATTCCTAGTAGTGGGGGCTAGCTATTACTAGTAGATAGGTCTTTGTAGAGATTCCACTAGGTGAACTACATACAGAAGAAAATGAATGAATCTACACTTAAAATGCATCTATATACATCCGCATGTGGTTCATGGTGAAATCTCTACAAAGACTTATATTTAGGAACAGAGGAAATACTAGTATAGTACGTACTATAATTTGTCAGCGAGATAAATTTGTACAATGATATGAAGCTTCCAGCTTCTGTTACATGTATCTTGCATCCAAGGTTGCCCGTTGCAACATTTCATCAAATACAAAGGAGACTAACATGCATGCTATTGCATCTCAATGATTGATAGATCATAGCAAATATGTACTCCATCCGTTCCAAAATAAGTATCTCAACTTTGTGCAAACTTTAGTACAAAGTTGTACTACTACTAAAGTTGACACTTATTTTGGAACGGAGGCAGCTAAAGAAAAAAAGGATCCATGCTGTCCCTAACCCTTGAACCATGAACCCTAACCAGGCTTCAATTTGCTGGCAACGTTCAAGCTTCCTAAGAAATGAAGTTTGCAACCTTTTGACCATCGGATCATTTTGTGCAGTTTCACCAAAATCGAGATGAGCATCCCTGTGGCAAAGAAATTGAAGAAGCGTGATTAGAATAAGATTACTGGGACTAGTTGATGAGACATAAAATCATCACAAATATAGTACATAGAAGCTAGTAGAGGTATGTGCAGGGCAAAGAAGTAGAGAAATATCCACATGGAGTGATGTGGGCAGCTGGAGCAGTGGTGCAAGCCGGCTGTAAAGGGAGTTGTACCTGAGCGACATAGCTCAACCTTGAGGAGGGCGGCGGGAGGCGACAACTGCCCACGTCGCGGCAGTGAGCAAGGGACGAAGGCAACCTCACCGGCTTTGTGAGAGAGAACGGCGGGGACCCCTGATAGGGACGTGCCAACAGTGGGTTTTCGCCATCGGCGATGGCGATCGCATCTACACTAAGCATCCACCCCTTCCCCCGGCGGACGTGATCCGCTGGGATGTTAGAGATGTGGCCACAATTGTTTTGTGCGAGAGAGTGTGAAGAGAGCAACCCCAGCAAGCAACCGTGTAGGCAGGCCCGTCCTGACTATGTATATAGTGGAGCGGTTTCCTTTTCTCTCCATATGAACCTATCATATTGCGTACGTGCCACTAAAGAAAAAAAATATTTATAAATGATGCAGCACCTACTACTCTTTCTCCTATAACCTTGCACTTGGCATCTCCAAAATATTAACCTTGCGATTGGCTCTTCGCCTCTTCGGGAAGTCGAGCAATAATGGTAGTGCAGTATATATCGTTCTGGCTATATGAGACCGAATGAATTGCTGCGTGTCCACCACGTGGGCGAGGGTCGAGGGGCAAGGGAGAGTGCTACATACGGAGCAAAATGACTGAATCTACACTCTAAAATATGTCTATATACATCAGTGTTTGGAGTATGTACTAGTAGTTCATATTGAAATCTACTAAAGGACATATATATTCCAAACAATATGATATAATCTCTATAACCAAGGTAGTAGAGATGAGGAGTAAACGAAGGGAGTAGTAAATTTTTCCCCTCGTCTTGCGAGCCACCGCGCGCATGGGCGAGGGAGCGGACGTAAGGCGGAGCAAGATTCACCTCATCCTGCAAGCCATCGCGCCCGTGGGCGGGGGAGACGGCGTACTAAGCAAGCTTCTCCTTGTTCTGCGAGTTGAGGGACACATCAAAAGTACTCTAGTGTATAGAGCCTTGCCTCTAAGGTAGGCCCCACATGGTTTGCCTCTTTTTTAATTTAACATAACGCGTCAAGTCGCAATTTGTTTGTTCATCCGTGGTAGACGATCCTCTCTCCACCAAGTGGACAACCAGTACACGTGCCAAATTACCACGTGGGCTGCCTTTTTGTATAGAAATGAGCTCCACCGTGTACCCGTGCGGGTGTGGTTGGGAAAGAGATGGGAGTATGTGCGCCGTGCATGCACCTCTTCTCTTCGTGCACGTCCCGCACCTACTTGGGTGTGTGTGAGAGATACAAACCGCATTCGTGAGTGTTTTTTGTTTTGGGGTGGGGGTGGGGTGGGGGTTGATCTCGTGAATTACTTGTGGGAATATGTGTCGATGACATCTCAAACAAAATTTTGCATACAATGTGTGTGAAATGGAGGCCTATCCATATCATATATAGAGGGCCGGGAAATCCACAAGAAGAGAGGGAGGGGTCATAGATATCGATAGAGTCGAAGAGAGGATCAAGTGGGTCGGTGCGAGATCCATGAAGAGAGCCATCGAAATTGTGTGTGTGTGCAAGTCAAAGATATAGGGCGACTGACCTACCGGAATGTCAGAGGGCACATGTCAAGTTTGTGTGTGGCAGGGAGACATGACT